>NW_020956347.1:62753-169566 GCF_003031625.1 Empidonax traillii | reverse complement strand
GATTGAGCAATTCAGAAGGATTTATACATGTCCTGTGAAGCAGAAGAAGTCCAACAGAACCAAAATTTGTGCTTTGAATTCCAGTGTACCAGTCTATAGCTCTTAACATCTGTGTCTCTCATTCATGTTTATGCATAAATATTCCAATTTATTATTACTTTCCAGCAGAGCTGAAACAAACTGTGTAATTTGATTCTGGTTTTACCTATAGCATAGAAGATGACAAGGGGGCAAATAATAACTTCTATTGTTCTAATGCTAATAATATTAGCTTTGTGGTATTTCAAGTATTTTCTTTCTCTTGTGTCAGTTAAGCCTGTTTGCTTATCAACAGAAGAAAATCTGATATCTCTGTCTAAACAAGCACACTGGCTATATCATCTTTTTATTCAGTGTGTGATCATACAGTCATTTCTTCTTCCACTACTGTAAGTCTTGAACTTAGTTTGGCTTATCTAAATTCTTTAGGCTCTTAGTTTGTGTTTTTTTTAAGAAAAATTTCAGTGTTTGAGACTATTTTGGATAGTTCCTTAAATATTAGCTAGGAAGTGGATACAGCTCCACAGACAATTTCAAACCAATATCAGCTATGAACATCCTACCCTGTGAAATATGTGACCATTTCTCAGACACTGTGTTCTGCTCTTTCGCTCTTCATCCTTGGTATAGATATCGATCTTGGTCTTTATATTTATATGCCTTATGAGTTTACCACCATTAGCATTTTATTTACACTTTTGAAACAAACCTCTCGGTCTTCCAAATTCACCACATTTGGTTTGGTCACTGGAATGTCTGAGTGGGATCTCTATATTTTACTGATGCAACCAAGCCAGATGTTGCTGTTCAGGATCACATCTGATGTGCTCAGTATGGGCTTTCAGTCATCAGGGCCGAAAATAGAACCCGTGTCAAGTAAACGCTCCCAAAACATTTGTGCTGCGAGCACTTGGGTCTCCATCACCAACTGCTTTGACCTTCTGATCTGCTCTCATGGTACTATAAATTATTTGCTTTGGCAGGCATATTCTCTGTGGCCCAGGGTGGACAGCAGCTCGCTCACTCCTCTGTCCCAGGCAACCCTTCAACATTCCTGCCCTACTGCCCCTTCTGTCCCTGCAAACCAGCGTGCGTGTAATCCTCATGTTCCGTGTAAGAACCAAGGAACCTGCTTTATTTGTAAGAGTCCTGAGGAACTACTCTCACTTTGGGTGTCAAACCAAGGGGCTATTTGCTTGGATTTCTTTGGAAGTAATGCAATGAGACTTCAGCTTGCAGGGCTATGATACCGCTGTCCAAGTCAAACCCTTTGTGGCATTGCTAGCTGTGTGATAAGGAAAGACTTGAAATTATCAATTTTCTCTTTTCTTTCGTAGCAAATAATTAATTACATGGTTGCATGTACTTTTATCATATGTGTTGAAGGAGGCAAAATATGCTTCTTTGTCCTTTATGGGTAATGTATGCCTTGTCAGACTGATGTTTCCTGGGGTTAGAAGAGATTGCTTAAAATTCATACTGTCTTTTACTTCTTGTCAGCACTCAGATGAGCCAGAGACTTTCAAAAAAGCCTAGTCTTCAAGAGGATGGTAGTTTTTTGAGACCACCACATTCTGTAATCAAGTAATTCTCTTGACAGTCAATAATTTATTCTTTTAGAAAAGTAAATTCTAGCATTTGGTAGAAGTATCTAGTAGCTGTTGAAAAACAATAGAAAACAAAGCCATTAGAAGTCTAATGGGACTCAATATCTAAGCACCAGAGATGTTCTTAAAGCATGTCTTTGTTTCAGATTTGCAGACCAGTTTATTAATAAAGACACAAATGCATCAAACTGACCTCCTGTTTGGCTCTCAATGTATCCGCTAGTAATTTTTCTACATCACTGCTAGTAAAGTGCTAGCAGCAATTCTTCCATTTCTCCTGTCAACCAAGCTTTATTCAAGTTTGACCTTCTCTTTGTCAGACAAGCATCACTCATCTCTCATGATGTGCTAGCTTTAATATTCTCTTTCAAGCGTTATACAGTATCCTCCTGGAATAAGCTCCAGCAATACAACATCCTCTAGGCTTGCACAGCGTAATGTTCTGTTCTGTAGTGGCAATAATAGCTTGTGGGTACAGCATTTATTATTTTAGCATGGCTTAATTTGTGTCATTGTTTTGGGCAGATAATCTGTATGTGCTGCTTCTATTTGAACCTGGTTTCCCTCCATTATTTCCCTTTTTTAGCAATACCTGCTAATTAGAATTGCCCAGCTCAGACTCCAAACTACTTCTGAAGATGAGGACTTTACACATGCTATTTCCATGGAAGAGCTGTATTTTTATCTAATTCCAGCAATTTTGTCTGAAGGGTTTGCTTCCAGGAATGACGTAATTATCAGTCAGTTTGACATTCTTGCAGCCACTTTGCGGAACTAAAGATTCAAATGGTACTTTGAAACAATGATGAACTTTAATTCTTTTTCCAATTTGGTGTTCTGCAATTACACACACTTCCAAGAGTGGAAAATCAAGGGATTGATTAATTTTGATTCTGGGGTTTCCTAGCAGCTTAGATTTTTAGAACCTTATTACAGTTCTTGCACTGTGGCAAGGGGTGATGGTGAATAGTTCTCTTTTTCAATAGCTCAATTTTTGCAGTCATTAAAGAAAGAGGAGTGTATTGGGACAATGGTCTGCTGCTCAGAAAAATGTAGAAGTGAAATAATGACACAAAACTTGAAGGATCATTATGATGGGGAGGGAGCACAGAACCATTCAAACCTCTTTGATATAAATATCTCTGCTGATGGATAAGACTTATTGTCCAGTTGTATTTCTGATGGTATCACAAGCTACAAAAGCAAAGATCTGTGTTCACTTCTATATCTTCACTGCTAATATACCTTTCATACTGGAAGAATCTGCCTTTTTAGCATCTTTCACAGATTTTTTTCTCAGAAGTTTGGGTATAGACATTAGTTATCTTGTATGATGAATTCCTGTGTTGTGTTGTGAACTACAGATAGTAACATTTTTACTAAAAATGAATAAATTAGATCATGACTTAATTTGAAAACAGTTGAGAACCATGTAAAGTTAAAGTTTTCTAAGATCTGATAGTTTTCAGACTAAGTTCAAATAGTAATTATGCAGCATTAAGAAACACTTTTGGAAATTTTACTTAGCCTTGGTTTAAACTGACATGGGGATAGAGAATAACCTGGGGACTTATTTGAGGGTACTGAAAGAATACCACACAAGCCTCTCACTCCACCTCTCCAGTCCTCACCATCTGGGGATGAAGTTACCCTGGTGGATACTTGTGAACCATTTTCAACAGAAGTCAGGATTTAGTGGCTATGCCGAATATTATACAGCTTTTTAACACCTGAAATTTATTAATGAAAATTTAAAGACTAATTTTAACTAATTTCATGTTTAGTTACCTAATTAAATATAATTAACTGGCTTTAAAAAAAGGGGTCAGGAAGAATTTTTCCTTTTGCCTTCAGTACTGGACATTTGTAAATATAATGTTCAGTAGAATGTAGGCAGATAACCACCCTGCTCTTTGTCATTCCACTACACAAGTGTGTATATGTGGAGTGCACAGAGAAAAAATAGCATCAACTAAGGAGCAATATCACTGCTTGGAATTTTCCTGTAATCCTAGTAAAACACTCTCTTGTTATCTAAAATGGCATATGGTAGAGAGACATAACATGAAGGCAGTTAACTGGTATTTCATAATGTAATGAATTGTCACTTAAAATAAAAATCTAAGGAGCAAACTAACTGAAATAAAATAAGTGCCCCATAGGGTTAACTAAATAAACCACTGTTTACACTGCTCCTCATACACTCATAACTTTTTTAGGTTAGTTTTTTGAGTGTGTGGATGACAGAAATGAGTTACATGAAGATAAGCTCTTTTAAGTAAATCATTGTCATTCAACAATATAATCTGAGATGTCTAGCCTTGAATCCCTGATTTGAAAATACATTCAATGGTCTCTTACATAATCACAGTTCATTTCTTATCTACATCAAGGAATGTTCCTGTCTATTCTGGTAGCCTAACGACTACTAAAGTGAATTGCTTGGTGACTCTGGACACTTCCTGATTTGGTGCTCTCATACGCGCAGAGAACACTTCCACAGTTCAGATTATTTCACTCGTGGTGAGTTCAGAAGAAGCAGTAAACAATGAAGAAGTTTTCAAACTAATTTTATCTCTGAAGATGCAGTCATTTGTTACAAAAGAAAGAGATGCTCTCAAGATTTCTTTTTGGGAAATTTGCGTCAGTTGTTTGCTTTATGCAATTTCTATTCAGAAAAGAGACCATTAGGTGGTTGGGGTTTTTTGTTTCTTTGTCTGGTTTTTTTATATGAAGCAACTGCAAAGAAGAGCAAGTTAATTAAAAAACATATTTTTTCCCTTCCTAATTTTTGATTCTCCTTCCTAAATTGAGTCATGATTAGGTTCCAGTAAAAGAAGTGTAGTGAAATTTGATGAAGGTGCCTGAAACCCAAGAGAAGCAAGGAAAATTTCATATGTCCATCTCTCATGCTCTGAATTACAAAATTCCATTTAACGTGGAAGACAAGTCAACAATTTTTAAAATAACCTTCTAAACAAGTGAATTAAACATAGAATTCATGTGATTCTTTAGGCATCTTGTAGCATGCATTCCACATGAGATTTATTATGAGATTATGTGTCTTTACGTGGCAGTATTACCAATGATTTGATTAGACATTCTAGAAAGAAGGTGTAGGTTGCATGATCAGATTATGACAAGGCCTCTTAATTCCAAGGAGTGTCTTGCTTAAAACTTCCCTCAGTTCCCACACTCCTCTTCACCTTTTGGACCCTTCCTTTTTCACAAGTGTGAGAATTGATGCAGTCTCAGTCTCTCCTACTTAGAGTCCTGTTGGTATTTGATCTCTTGCCTTTTCTCTCACTTATTTGAGCAGATGCTGCTCCAACACTCTGGTTTTAAGTATTCCTCATATTTTCTTTAGCCTTCATAAAAACATATTCCTGTTTCCAGCCAGCCCAGCTCACAGTCACCTCATTACT
Source organism: Empidonax traillii (assembly GCF_003031625.1). Lineage (NCBI taxonomy): Eukaryota > Metazoa > Chordata > Aves > Passeriformes > Tyrannidae > Empidonax > Empidonax traillii. The sequence continues at coordinate 164,495 of NW_020956347.1, read as the reverse complement.
CCTGGCTGTGCTTTCACCCTGCCTATGAAATGCTGTAATAATTTTGTAGTGGGAAAGTTGGATCATAGCTTTGTCCAAATCTTCTTTCTATGCTTGTGGAGAAAGAGTAGCCAGTCACATCTGATGTTGTTAGATAAATGCATTTCACAAATAAATAAATTTTAAAAAGGTATTTTAAGAGTAAGCTCTTTTATAAATCTACTCAGTCAAATGAGGGTAATTTGACAACTAAAACACTATAGCTTCATTTAGCCAAGAATGAGTTTCGGAGGCTAAATGAAAATTCTACTGTTTCAGAAAAGGGGGTAGGGAAGTTGTGAGGTCAAAACATCAGAATAGTTCACACCCCAGCAGAAAGACACCTTAATGAATTTTTATAAAACATGAAAAAGAAATTGATAGAATGTCCATTTGTATTCAGGAGATGAACTACGAAAATTATCAATTCACAGCATATAAAGCAGATGTTCTTGGTACACAGAGATGTGCTTACTGTACTTTCACTAAATTGTGAAGTTCACTATTAGTAAGAGTTTTAATTTAATATTATGTAAAACTCAGAGCATAATTTTGCCTTAGGCCAAGTAGCTATTGTTCATTCTTTTAGGCATACCCTTTCTAAAAGGATTGTTCACAACAGCAGTGAGGGAAAGCTGAGATCTGTAGTCAAGCACAGGACGATGGTAAATTTTATGGTCTCTCCAAGGGGAAGAGACTGTTGCATAGCTGGTTTTCTGTGGATTCCAATTTGGTGTTGTGACATTGCTAATATCTAGCACCTCAATCCTCTTTAAACTTTTTGAATAATACATAATCAGATATAATTTGACCTGTAAAATATGTTTTGAACAGTTTGTCTCCAGTCTCTAATTCTGCCCATTCTTGTGCATGTGCTTTGCTTTGATTACATAATTAGCCTTTAAATTAATGGCATAATAGATACTTTTAGTTCCCTGGATTGTCACTGCTATATTTTATTCAGCTTTACATTTGCCACTATATTTTTGATATATACATTTGAATGAGATATTTTCTTACAGATAAACTAGTTTAGAAATGAAATGTGATGCACATTTAAGGTGTAAATTATTATTTTGTAAAGTATATAACCTGAGATATCTCCAAACATCTCAAAAATACCCAAACTATTTAAAGGGTTCATGGAATGTGTCCTCCCTTTGGGGGAAAAAGTGGAAAGATCAGTAAGGTGACAATTAAAACAACACAGTTTCATGTATGCACTGTACTATAAAGTGTGAAAGTCAATAAAATAAGGGTAGATATTTTAGATATCAGACAGCAAACATTTTCTGTCTGATAGTAAATGTGCATACATCATGTTTTCGCATTAGGCAATGTAGAACTATATATGTCATATACTTTCACAGTTGTGGTTCTTCTATTGGTATTTGGGAACAATTTCTGTCATTATATGAATGGCTGTGATAGAATAGTTACATTTCAGGAGTTGCAGCTGGGGGTGTGGTGTGTTTATATCCTTGGTAGAAACACTTTCTAGTGTATTTATATCCTTAGTAGAAACCCTTTCCTTTTCCTTAAAATAGAGCGTTATTTTTTGAACACTGTAACTATATTAAATATACATTCATTCATATTAAAAATATATTTTAAAAAATAAAGTTAAAAATCATGTGGGGATGAGCTATGGTATGTAGATTATATCCAATCCACACAGCCCTTCATAAGTGGCAGGGGTTCTTATCTACTGATAACATCTTTTTGCTTGTTTAAAGTGTAGTGAGAGTGGCCTTGCCACAATTATAAGCACAGGTGTTACTTGGATTCTGGTCTACAGAATCCAGATTAAAAGACTGACAGATTTTTATGACATAAGATATTTCTCAGAGACTGTTTTGTCTAACCTATATTCCCCTTCTTCCCAATTCTCTTTCAGATAGCGGTTCTGTGGATGAAAAGGTTTAAAATCACCTATTTGCTATAGGGATCATGTATTTTGTTGATGTTTGTTTGTGACTTCTTTGACCTGTTTTGTTCCTTCATTTTAGTTGTGAAATCTGCATGTTTTTTTTCCCCAGCTTTCCACTCTTTTGTTCTCCTTTGAGTGTATTGCAAATGTGTTGCATTTATAAACAGGATAACCCTCACTGTTGTGCTTATCATAATTGCCAACACAGGGGTCTGCTGCTGTCAAACATGATATCTCATATTTGCCTCTAATTATCACCTACACTGCATACACTATAGGAGTTTAAGGACAACAGTATTTGGGAAGCAATACCTTATCTTCCCATGGGTTCTGCCAGTGTGTTTCACTAAATGCTGAATGCTACCAAAATGTATCCCAAAGGAATAGTTACTCTAGCTTTGGCCTGGAGCTGACCCTGCTAAACATTTTCATATGTCTTACATGTTTGATGCCGTTAAATTCTGTGCAAAACTTACTAAAAGCAACCAAGTGACTGTACTTTTTCTGGTCTCTGTTAAAGGCTCGCATAGTAAGCGGAAGTTCCTTGGATGCTTCCAAGCTTTATGCAGTCCAGGCATTTACTGGGTAAGTACCAATATGACTGTGAATGTTGATATTTACATCTGCAAAGTAGTCTCATAGAATCGTAGTATTTTTCTAAGTTTTCTTATTTTAAGAAATTGCATTATTTTAAGCGAAGATACACAACAAAACTGTGTCTTGTCCTCCTAATTTTTTTAATAATTTTTTTTTTTTGAGAAATCAATACAACAATTCAGATACCAAGGCTAACTGGATGACAGATTTTTTTTTTACCTTTTTTTTTGCATATAGAACAGATGCCCTTTTGAAGCTGTAACACAATTTTGTCTTCATTCTAGTAAATGTATAGTAATGTAATGCTAGTAATATAGTATCAATCTGGTACTTAGAAACTAACAGGTCAAGGGAAAAAGATCTTCCAGTAGCTGAAAGTGAATGTGGCAGAAACCAGAACATTTTGCTCTGTTGTCTCCAGATGAAGTTATCTTGCATCTAGTTGTAGGAATTCCTTCCTTTGAGGAAAATCTTTCCTTCCTATTTTCAATTGTATGAAAAGGAAAAGAAGTAAAAGTCATTGGTAAAATTATCAGTTACAATAGCTACCTAATTAAAAGGGATATTATCATTTTGCTGGTGCACCATGAAAGCACTTTTGCTATATATATGCTTTGTTACACAGACAGGGTGATGACATCAAATTAATCATTCATCTTCTTGTTTTTATATCTGAAAGGCTATACAACAGATGCTAGATGCTGGGAAGTTTTCCTGTTTAGATTCCTATGGTTTGGGGTGGGGGTACCCTAAAAGGTAATTATGGCTTGAATTTGCTTAATGTAATTCACATGTTTCTGTGGAAGGGATAGTTAAGGTAACATTTGTACTTATTAAACCTTTAACAAAATTAAGAGTACTCTCCAGCTTTTCAGTGGCTTAGGGAGTTTCCATATAGTTTGTCATACCTCAAAGTCTTGTCTTTCTGCCTTTCACCACTCAGAACCTTCAGAGTTGCTGTAAAAGTGTGAGGCCAGCTGTGACATTGGGCAGGATTAGTGGCTGAACACAAACCAGAAGAGAAGCAGTTTAACATCGAGTTATTGTGTAATTTAGGAGAGCATTTTGTAAGCAGACTCCAAGAGTGTAGGTACTGACAATCAGGTATTGATATCTATGCCTATAGGAGGCTATATCGTTTTGCCATATACACTACTTTCCATAACCAGTTACTTAAATACCATTCCCTAATAGATGTAGGCCTTTAAAGGGTAATGTACAAGAGTGTATAGAATTCTAATTTTTTTGTTGGTTGCACACAAAACAATCTCATAGGTGTAAGGAGAACTTTTGCTACTGACAATGACTGTACAGACTGAAGGTGCTCTTTTTATGCCCTCTCTTCCAGTCACAGGTGAATGAATTCAAATATTGAGTCCTCTGAGAATAAGCTGTGTCAATCCCTTCTGCAGACATCCTGTAACCACTGCATGGGGCGACTTCAGATGACTGACAATAGCTCAATACTAGCTCATGTTTTTAAATTAAACATCATTTCTGTTGCTGACAATGTGTAGACTGAGCCTCTTCTCCCTTTGCTGTCTGCAATATCTTTTTGAAGCCTCTGTTTCACCAGACCTCGCTGAAAACAGTTACGCAATTTTCATTTAACTTCTCATGCAGCCAAAGAATGCTGTCATTTCAAAGACTTCTGTGCTTCTGTTTTAATCACACTTCCCACTCTACTCCTGCATACAAAAACTAATCCTAAATTCTAGGATCCCTCAGCCTTTTCACGACTGCAGTTTTAGCTATGATTCTTTTTTCCTCTTATAGTCTCTAAAACGTGTTTTCTGAAGTGAGGGCTGATTCTTTCCCTCACAACCATTGATACTGTGCCTTATCTATACAGAAATATCTCAGCTGCATCTTTTCTGCCTTGCTCTTCTCTCTCTGTCATAGCACAAAGCTGTGACCCCATCTCACATGCACATCTCACCAGCACACCCCACATCCATGGCAGGGACGGCAACCCTTCGTTTTCTGCTATGATCTCCTCTTGGCTGCATGAAATGACAGGACAAAAAAAAGTACAGGCAAAGACCAAAGACAGCTTTCCTGGGGTTTCTCATCCAAGCTCTCTGTTATTTGGCAAAAAGCACCACCTTTCCTGGGGTTTCCATACCGGTATTCCATAATGGCTTCTTTATTTTAAATTTCTTCTTCATTTTATTGGAAATGAGACACTTTAGAGTTCATTATTTGCATATTTTTTAAAAGTAAAAGGAGGTCAGCCGGGTTTTTTATCATGAATCTTGAGTAGTACTGTTATACTTTTTCCAGACTTGCTCTGTATTAATTTACTGCTTGTGTGATGGCAAGTCAGAGACTAATAATTTTACATATGGCCTAATCCATTCTGAATTTTGCTAATGATACACAGATGGTGCTGCATGCAGATGATTACTCCTTTCCTTCAATGGCATGTTCTCAATGGTAAAACAAACTTATTTTTCTTAGACTCTGACAAATTCAAATACATTATTGTTGAGCAGAATATCTTCAGAAGCACACAAAAGATAGTATTACAGACTTTTTTCGTGGCTTGAATAATAACTTTGATTAAACTTCACCATCTTCTATGTCAAGTTATGGTTGTCTTATAGTTGGGCATAGGGAGGGAAGTAGAGAATTTACTGTATAACCTACATTACCATAAACAGTTTTTCTATGGCTAGTCTTTAATGTTCTAATATTTCATTGTCAATACAGCAGTGACCAGTTTGTTATTTCTGGTAAAGTAGCTATTCTGTTTTTCAATAAAATTTGATCTCACAACCCAGATCAGTATATTAATATTTACTTCCAGTGATAGCCAACAATCTTTGCATATTTACGGTCCTCTTATGTGTTATTAGAAGGATCGATTTGTCCTTCTACAGAAAATTTGTGCATTGGAGGATTTCTAGTTCACATCCCCAAAGTTGGGGCTGTTTCAGTGGAGATGCAAGGAAGAGAACTATGTAAGCAGTTCTCCAAAAATAAGATTGATTTCAGCAAAGAGACAGGAGATATTATTGTCTTCTAGGAGTTCATCTGATCATTGATTCATTGCACAACGAAAGGAGACAGAAAGGAAAGAGTTTCCCTTTACAAGCTGCAGTTTCAGGTTGCAGTTGTTCTCTCAAATGTGGTTAGCTTCTTTAACCTCTTAAAGGTATTCAGGTGACTGAGTAAGTGCAAGAATTTCCTGACATTGCCAGGTTTCAAAGATTAATTGCAGAGAAGTTGCAGAACCTTCTGGTGGAATACATAAACTTCTTGGTAATGGTTACAGTACCACCCTGGTATCGTCAGAAAAGATGGTGAAGTGCATTTAAAACCAAAATATTTAATTTCATTGATATTTCACTTTGCAAATGATAACTGGAATGAGTTTTAGTAATACTTTTTCAAAAGAACAAAATGGGTACCTCTTGACTATACATAAGTTAGAAGTAAATATTTGTTATATTGTAGAGATGCACAGAGGAATAAGCAGATCAAGATGTTTCTGCTAAGTTGGAGTTGAGTTGGAAATCATAATGAAAAGATTGGGGGGAGGGAAGTACAGATTGAGTAGAAGATTAAGCTATTTAAAGAGACAGAGGTGTGAGTTATGACAGATTACTGACTGAACATAAATTACACCACTAATGTCATAATAAAATATCTTTGCATTATGTATTCATCTGCCTTTATTCATCTGTCATTCTTGCTGTTCCCTCAAAAGCCAACCTTTTCTTTCTTTGGTAACATCATCAACATGCTTAATTCAGACATAACTTTTTCCCCAGAAAAAGACTATTAGTCATTCTTGAATTTGTGGGGTTTTTTTGCCTTGCTATGTGCTACTCCTTAATGATTAGTAAAAGGAGTTCAGTAAGAACCTCCATTTCAGTCATATTTTATGTTATAGAGCAGAATAATAGATGGAAGTGCTTTAACAGATACTGTCTGTCAGAAGTATCTCTTTGTGGCATAAGAATTCCTTATACACAGGATGAGTTTTATTTGCTGCTGATGGAACTGCTCCTGAGAAGAAAAAAGCCCTGAGTTCCTGAGTTTATCTCTTAGTCTCCATACATTTACTTTTCATAACCTCAGAAATGTTATTTTATTTCTATTATGCTTTTCCTGGGTTTGTAGGTCTGGAAGTTGCGATTTGGGTCTACTTTGATCTTTATGTTCTTGAAAAAAAATTTTATTATCACAACCCTTCACAAAGACTGTTCATGTCAAAATATAAAGGAATTGCATAAACAGCTTATGAATTCCTTTCCCTTTTTTAGATGATGATGCAGGTGCATCAGAAGGGAGTATGAAAGAAACAGATTATCTCCTGAATTTATAGGCCAAGCGTTAGGATAGTGCTTGGAAAGTGGTAATGCTCATGAGTGTTGAAATAAACTCTCTTATGCTCTGAGTGCTTTACTCGCTCAACTAAGATATGAAAGGCATGACCTTTTTTCTCTTGTAACTAGAAGGAACTCTGCAAAGAAAAACAGAGGGATGTATTTCACTTTTCTTAAATCATTTGGAGTTCTGCTGTCTGAGTTCTGTTGGCTTGTGTTGATTCATGTTGAAGATATAAGCATGTTGAAGATAATAGTTAGCGGGGATGAGTCTGTCCCAACCATGTACAGTCTGGCCCATCAGCATAACTCGGCTTTGATTTCAGTTTACATCAATGTGCCAGCCTGGAAGTCAGGACAGCTGAGGTCTCTGATTCATAATTCCTTTTGGACTCAGCTGCGGTTCTGGAATTGTAACATCTATATCCAGCAGGAATCCTCAGCCAGAGTCTTACCTTTCATCTAGAATTTGTCAACTTTTTTGTCAAGTTTGTAAGCTGGTCTGGGTGGGTGTGGGGGTTGTAATCCTCAAGTCACCGAAAGAGCATCTGGGGCAAAGTCCCGACCCTTCAAAAGGAAGTGAAAATTCTCTCACTGATTTCAGTTATACCTCTTTTCACTCAAAAATTGTTTTGTGTACAAATAAAATTGGGACTTTCAGATGACAAACCGTGTTATACACCGCCTTCTCTGAGAATCTCAAAGTATCTCTGAATTAGATCTGACAAGGTATGTAACAATCTTCCAAGATCCAGTGCAAAAAATGTTCGGAGGATAATACCTGTGTTAACTGTTGTGAAGAGTCAGGAAGAATGAGGCACATTGTTATCTGTATCACTAAGTATTCTTCCAAATTCTATTGCATCAGCCTTTATTCCTTGAAGTGATTACACGTTGCTCTTTGCTGCTGTTTCCAAGTTATATGTGAGATCTAACTGGAGTTTAATTGTGTGCTTAATGAAAAAGCTTAAACCAGGAAAGAGAAAATAATGATGGTCACCATGGAAGTATCTTAAAAGCTCTGTTTTCCACATTTACATGGAGTTGTTTGAGATGTCAGTCTGTGACTTCGCTAGGTATTGTAGTTTTTTATCAAATTTATTACAACAATGATATTCTCTGCAATGTTGGGCTGCATCTCAGCTACCAGATATACAAGACCTTTTGATGGAAAGGTACTGTTATAACTTCTAAATCAATGGCAAAAAGTTTTAGGAGGTATTAAACAGCCTTTCATCTACTCTGCTTTTGGTGAACCCCAGAAGTAAAAGTCAGCAGCACCAAGAGTTTCACCAACTTTTCCTAAGAAATTGAACATTGACCTTCTTTAGCTGATAACTGCTAATTTTGATTTTATCTGTAAATACAGATATTACAAGCAGTTCTTAAGGATGCAAACTTGTAAGCCCCATGTTTGTATTTTCCTCTTTGCCTTTGTATTTCCTTCAGTGGACTGTATGGCATTGACAGCATGCCAGACCTGCGCAGGAAGAAATCGTTTCCCATTGTTCGAGATCTGGTGAGTGACTTCTGAAACTGTGAATTCCTTTGTCAATTGTCTACACCCTTCCTGCAATTACTACTGTGCACGTGAATGACAGTTTGTCAGCCACTGTTTTAGGGAAAATGGGTATCTTGAGAGAATGGATTGAGGCCAGTAAAAGTCAATGAGGCAGTTGTTAGAATGGAGCAGATAAGTCTGAATATCTCAGTGAATATTTAGACATTACTTGTGTAATCAATTAATGTGCATTTCATGCCATAATAAACTGCCCATTCTCATTTTAAGTTAGCTTATGAAGGCAGGTGCTATTAAGGGTTTGGGATAGTGATTGACTTGATTTGTTTTGATACTGAAAGAGGAAGAAAGTTCCTTGTAAAAAGCAGCCCTTTTTCACTATGAATATTTTTAAGATTTATGTGTACTTCTTTTGTTACAAGATGAGGAATGGGGTTTCTAACATATATAATAGTCTAGAAAATAAATTTCAGCAAGGTGAAAAGAATGGCAGTTCCTTTGAGATTTATTCTGACTTCCAGTCTAAACAAGATTAAGTAGAATCTCTGCTCTGAAGAATTTCAAGTGCCATTCACATTTTTCTTGTTCTTTTCCTGAAGTACAGAATTCATAATTCAATAAAATCCATATTACTCTCTGATGGCGGTGAGCCCCCAAACCAATTTTTTGTTGTAAAGAAATGATGGGGAGTTAGCCTAAGTAAATGTTACTGGAGCTGTCATTAAAAGATCAGCCTTTGCTAAAGTATTACTCATTGTTCTCTCAGCTACACTGTTCAGTTAGTTTACAGTGATGCACTGTGCTATCTGAACAATCAAACAGAGAAAGAACAGCAACCATTTCAAGGTAGAATTCCTTCTGAAATCAATGAGATGTTACCATGTGTGACATAGGAGAGCCTGCATTCACTCAAACCATCTTTTGGACAGCAACCACTCCACTGTGAGCTGTATTACACAAGAATAATCTACTGCCCCATTATGACTTTTTTATGCATATTAAATGACACTCTGTTTTAAATGTTGGAACTTTTTGCAGAAAAGTATAGCTCAGAATGCATTAAGACATCAGAATGTTAATTATTCACTTTGAAAGGAATAACACTTTCATTTTATTATTCTGGTTTGTCAGTGATTTCCGCTTTACTCTGCACTCCCTGGAGAATAACTCCTTGAAGGAATTCTATCTTTAATAAGTATAAATTGCAGAGTTTTAAAAATGAAATTCATTCTGAAATTGAATCATTATGGACTTACAGTATAGTTCTTAGCTATATGTTCTTTAACTATGTCTTTAAAAGAGTAAATTGTGTTACAATTCAGTTCTACATCTGTAAGCCTAAAACATTTCTTCCAACTTCAGAAGAATTTATTTCAGGCTTAGTGTAGGTCTTCACCTTTCAAAGATTATTTGTATTTAAAGGTATATGTTTCAAGCAGCCTCCTGCAAGCTCTGAGCTTTCAGTGGATTCCAACACTCCTCATTTAAATCAATGACTTAATGATCAGATCCTTGTAAGACGTGATACACTGTAAATGATCCTTGGTTTATGCTTACTTCTGACTGTTTCATAAAAATAGAGATAATATTGCTAGAAATGAATGATAGACCCTTTTGATACTGACTGAAATAGATATAATTTCATATATATTTGTGTTGCAATAAATCTGACAAATTATTAATATTCTTTAAAATTTCTTTCCTATCTTGGCTGGATTTTTCAGGCTATGGTAAGTACTTTTATCCTGATAAATGTTCTAAAATTATCGTAACAACTTTTATGGATTTCAGTAATGTTATGTTTTAATATGACCTTCTATTGGAAAGTAGGAAAAATGTTTTATGACAAAGAATTTAATCATAAGAAAATGTCTTGTCCTCTGCATCATATATACCAAGTTATTAGAAAAGGTTTATGTTAAAAAGCAATTAATGTATTCCAAATATCCTTTCTAATGATACAAGCAGAATGTTTAGCACCCAAGCATGATGTTTCCCCTGTGATACTGAGAGCCTTAGATACCTAGAGAAAGAGAAGATGTGAGGGCTTTGTTAATTCTAATAAATGTAAACATAAAAATACCATTATCTGTGAGGCTGGATGGGACATGCTTTTGTGTCTGTGCTACAAATATGAGGAAAAAGTAAATGATATTATAGTTATGCCCAGTAGTGATCATGTAGTTGAGCTGAATTGTCATTTCCTTTCTAAATACTTTTTCTAAGCTTAATACTTCATATCTGTTGAATATTGCAGGATCAGGCATCAACTTTTTGATAGAAAAATTATGGAACAGGCTAAGTAATTTCAGGCAGTAGATTGCTTCATTTCAAGTTATTTCTTTCTCATTCTTTCTACCCCTCCACTCCAGCACCCCAAGCAACAGAGTACAAATCTTCTTCCAAAATAAAGAAGTTGAGATCTGATGAATTACCTGTGGTTTCTCAAAAAGAAGCAGTTCTAAAATTGTGCAGCCTTTAAATGCTGGAAACAGTAAAATGTTTGTCTTTCATATTGCATTAAAAATACACCAGCATTTTTAAGGTGTTAACAGACATTTTTTCTTCAACTGCTGATAGTAACTTATGGATTCTTTTAAAGAAAAAAATTAGCAACCAAAAGATGATCAGGAAAATGGAGACCCTCTGTAAAACCTGAGGATTGAGTACTGCATGAATTCATAAACAGTTACATTGGCTTGACTGCCTGTTCCTCTGTGCTACTTTAGTACAAAACACAGTTTACTTATTCCATCATGAAAGGGGACTTTAATTGTAGCTTGAGTCCAATTTACTTTTACTTACAGCTACCATTTTTCAGTGTTTTTTCTAGAATTACTTCTAATTTTATTTATTTATTTATTTATTTAAGCTGCTAAGGCAAATTTGGAGACGGTATAGATACAAGTCTTTAAGTCGTCTAAAAGGCCTTGAGCCTAAAGGAAACTAATTTATTTGAAATCCTGCATCAGAGATTTGGGAAAACATTTAAAAATTAAATAGACAATGTTCTGCTTTATCATCTTCTCTTACCATTTGGAGGTCTTTATAAATTTGTTCATATGTTCAGGATTCAACAGTACTTACTTAAGGTCTCACACTCTGCAGGTCAAATTCTCACATAAGGAGAGACACGAGGTTTGAACATCAGGTTGAGGGTAATCAGGTGTAAACTGCTGACATAGGTCTTGTGTCCTGTTGAAGGAGAGTGGTGAACCAATTCAGGTTTTTGTTGCTCACCACCTTCTTCTGATGCTCTGGCAATTTGGACTTCCTAGAGGGCCTAGATGATTTGCTGCAGTTACCCATTGAATTATCACCAACTGCAGTATTTCAGAACAGCAACATTTTACTTATGGACTTTCTCCTGCAGATGCAGTTTATTCTGACAGTGATACAGAAATGGAAATAACCCTTGTGATTTTTTTTTTTCGCTAAAATCCCTGTACATTTAATCCATTTGACTGTTAAATATAGTGGTTTATCCCAAATCCCTCTGGATATCACTTTCTTCCAACATGACAAACACTTGATTAAGAACAACCTAATTACCTGCTTTCTCTTAGGTTTTGTTATTTTATATAGGGCACTGTACTATAATTTTAGACACATTTCTTACTAAGGAGCGAAACAGTGAAGTTCCATGATTCCGTGAGCGCCCCTTGGGAGAACTGAGCTTCAAGGACACAGGACAGGGCCAAATTTGCTTCCCTTTTTTGACTTTTTCTCATGGGAAATAATATCTGTTTATTGACTTCTACTGCTACCATGAAGCTGCAATTCTGCTGGCTCATGTACTTTGATGAATTGCTGGAGGACAGAACACAGCAGCAGTCCCTGCCCCATCATCCAGGTTAATGTTATTATGCCCTTTCTGCTCCTGCCCTGACAAGTCGTCCCCATTGTTCTCTCACTTGGCATGGCTGGGATTGTGCAATTGAGACCTGAAAGGATCAAATCCCTTGCTAGGTATAAGGGACGTGAAGTCTACAGTTCAAAACTGTAAAACTAGCATACTGCAGGCAAGTAAATATAAATGGATACTTTGCAAGACTTGGAGAAGAAACCTGTGCTTTAGGAGGGATCAAAAGATGGGTGCTTTTAAAGTAATTTTTTTTAACCTGAAACTATATTGATTATGAAAATTGTTTCTTTTCTTCTTAATGATCCCATTGCATTTTTCCTTACCATTTTTTACTTTGATGCACGGGTCCTGTAACATTAGATTTTGTCACAAAAAGTTTGAAACAGCAAAGCCTCTGGGCTCTGTTTAATCTTTTCTGTGACTTTGTCAATCTCACTGGCACTCACTGATGGAATTTCCCATATTCGCAGAAATAGAATAAAAAGATGGTCCCAGAGAAGTAAACAGAATTATTTACTTAATAATAATAGAATGGGAAAACTCATAGCAAATTAATGGCATAGAGTGGGTAAGCTGCTGAGTTCAAAAGAAAAAAAAAAAAGAGGGTTCTTTGCATGCCATCTTAACTGTAATAGGACAATGATTAATCAAATCAAATATTACTAAACCAAGGATGACTTCTTACCCTATAATTGGTTTCACAAGATTAATAATTTTGTGTCAGTCTGCAAGAATAATTATTATCAAGAGAAACTTATTGAAAATTGAATCAGGGGAAGTGAACATTTAAAATTAAAATTGAACAGTCTTAATATATCTAAATAAATAAATAAAAATCCATTTTAAATGTCAATGTTTAAAATTATTAAATGGGAAGAAATTGGGATTGTCTCTTCATCCAAAGATTAATGATGCAATTCCTCTGTTGATGGGAGCTTGAATTGCTTCTGACCCAATACATATTTCACCAAAAAAATGTCATATGCAAAATATCACTGAAACTTTTGCTGTACTAGCTCTGTAATGGTGACACACTGCAGAGACACACTGCACAGTTAGGTGAAAATTTGTATCCCCACAACAAAGGCAACAACAGACTTATGGTTAGTGGGTGGTATAATTGATCTGCACGGGGCTAGACTATGAGGGCAGCAGTGCATGACAAAGCAGATACTGGGTGACAGAAGAACAGAGAGAAAGCACAAGTCTAGAGACACACTTGGAATGATTTAGAATAGGGGGAAGGAAGAATAAGAACGACGTTGCAGGTGAAGGGCAGTAATATAACAGTGTTATGGTTGATATTTCGCACAGTGAAATAAATCTTACCTGTTTCTGTCTCAGGCCAGAAGGGGTACTGATAGCAGAAGTGATATTCAGATTTGAAATATTATTTGGAAAACACAAAGAACTCATTTCACCAGGGTCTTTTCCCTTCTGGTCATTATACTTGCTAATCAATTCTCAAGGAACCATTTAAATTTCAGGGGTATTGCAATAAGGAATAAAAAATTTCATTGTTTATTGTATTTTAAAAATAGTTCATTTTGAGTCGCCTTGTACGTACTGTACTAGAGCAAATGAGATTATCTCTACAACCAAGTGTGTATTTGGAACCAGGGAGTGTTCATAGCAATAACATCATGTGGCCAAACAAGGACAGCTTGAGACAGAGTTCCAGCCTTTTTTCCTGCCTCCAGGAATCAGAGTATTTCTCCATGTATGGATACTATGATCCATAGTATCAAATTAATATTCTCTTTAAGGGAAATAATAATTTAAGGTTTTTCAAAGTCTTTTTATTCAAGACAAGTAACACTTTTATACATACGCACAGCTTAAAAACGCTCACTGAGTTCCAAAAATTATCCACACTGACAACTTGAACCGTAAGACTACTGCAAAATGATCTCCCATGTTGCTGCAGGCACAGTCAGCTTCCAAATTAGGGCAGGATGCCTACCCTTGTACCACATTAATTTGGTTGGCAAAGCGGAAAAACAGTGACAGCCTGTGGTTTGAAAAAACTGAGTCACAAACCTCTGAATAACAGGTCTTGTATTAGAAATGGCAGTTCAGCTGGGCAGTGCTGAAAGAAACAGTAATGATGATGGAAGGTGTACTTCCATTATGTGCTGAAACCTTAAAAGTCGTGGGCTGCAAACATTAACTAAAAGTTTTTGTAACTTCTGAAGTTTTGTTTATATCCAATAGCATAATCAAGTGCTAGTTCCTCCATTAGATTCGACAGCTGTTGTTACAAGTATAATTTTAACCATTTTACATTTGCCTCAAACAGACACTTGCAGCTCGAAAGTCTGGTATTTCCATGGCCATGCTCACCCGGACCTCCATAAACACTGAGGAAATGGTAAGTGTGTTGAATGACACATTTAAATCACTTAAATAATTGAGACATTTCTGTTGAAAGATCTTTAAAAATTATTTCAGCCTTAGACACTCCAAACTGGATGAAATCAAGTGTGTAAACATTCCATTTACAGGGTAGGAACTTTCAGGGATCCTGAGCAGAATTTGCTGCCTGATCCACAGTGACAAGGCCAGGTTTGCTTCTGCTGACTCAGACCCATGACAGTCAGAAAAGACTGAGCAAGAAACCTTTGTTTTACCAAACAGTGATTTGGGGGAAGCATTTTATACTGGACTTTACCTGCAGTCTTTCAACATCTTTATGTCTTTATCACACCATGAGTGCAATTAGAATGACAGGACTCTGAAAGAAGGTTTCTTTGTGGTCATTATTTTTTCCCAGTCCTTAGAGGTGGCTGGGACACTATTTGACGGTTTTTAATGTAACTCATGCTAGTAACACATCATTTTTGAAGAAATGTTTAATTCATACGAGAAGTGACCACAAGAATATTTTGAAAAATCAAATTCTCATAGCTAGTAAAACCTGTGTATTGTGGTTTCCCATTATTGACTTCACTTAGTTTGTGAAAAAGAGATTTATTTGAAACAAAAGCTCAAAAGTTGTCATTTTCCCCAGGAATACTTAAAGGGCAATGCAGGAAGATTTGCATGGCTGAACTAAGCAAAAGGTCTAATTTGAAGGAATACAGGCCCATTTTGTGTTCCTTACCTTGCTAGTGCATAGATAACCTTCCAAAATATATCCTACATCGAAGAAAAACGAAGTGTTGAATTTCTCTTAGGCAGTTGCTAAGCTCCATAGGAGAAGAATGGAAGGACAGAATATACTGACAGGTGTTCTGGGAACTGAAACCCGCAGCACAAATACACACCCGTTCATCTCACCTGATTTACTGTGAACTTTCTGTGCTTATGTGGTAAACATAAAGTACCAGTTTGGTAGTGCTCAGGGATGGATTGCTGAGGTAGAAAACAGCTGGTGTTTGAAATGTTCTTTTAGTAGAAGAAGGAGTTATTTTATTCTGCTATCTTAAAATAGTAACGGAGGTTGGCAGAATGAAAGAGAACTATTGAATCTTAAGAAGAATTTCAAGGCTGAGAGAAAATTAAAGAGAAAAATTTACACCATGCAAGTGGTACAAAATAAAGACTTTTTCATCTATGTTATAGGTTCTGCAAAAATACCTAAATTCAGTAAAAAACCGAAGATACTCCATATGCTTTACTAAAAGATGTTTACTGAAAAAAAAATTATGTATGCATTATTACCTTTTATGATGATAAATATAGATGCAACTATTCCTTTACATGCATCCCTTCCTGTAAAAACTACCAGACTCTGACTTTAGTTGCAATTTTTAGAGATAATATTAATTGCCAACAAATGCAGGACAATAAATAATAATTTGGACTTTACTTATAGATTCTTACTTGTGTGGTACTGCTCAGGAGGAAAAGGAAGGCAGCAAATCCCAGTAGACAGCTCAGTGTGAGCATTTCTCCAATGCTGTCAGCCAGGAGAAACTACTGAACTATGATTCAGGAGATATGGAAAAATAATTTCAATGTAGTTTTATGCCTTTATACTCTTTGGCCTCCCTTTGAACCATACCATATGAAAAACTCTGCATCAGAAATAGATACTTCTTAAGAAATCTTTAAATAAAAATATAAGTCCAAAGGCAGACAGCAAATATAATTTAGATCTATCAAAGTTCATTTGATGAGAAAAGGGAAAAAGCTAATTTAGAGAAGAGGTGAATAAAAAAATCCTGTCTTATTCTTTAGTGAGCCAGCCCTCACTAAACACATGAAGGGAAGTGAGGATTCTGTGATTTTCCTCTTTCACAGATAAATGTAATGGTACAGCCAGTAAAGCCACTGGCAAGATATTTAAAACATGGCAAAGGTAATACTTTTGTACTTGGTCTCTAAGTAGCCAGCTGAACTTAATAACCTAGGGCATCATTCAGCTGGGTAGAGCAAGATTTAAAAACAAAAAGGACAGACATTTTCAGGCATAAAAGAACTCTCCAGGTACTCTCCACAAAATGAAGATGTGAAATGCAGATGAAGAAATGCAGTCGCTGATGAGAATTAAGGAAAAAAAACCCCTTTGAGCAAGTTATTCCTCTGATTAAGGCTTTTGTGGCTTTTACCCTCCCTCAACTTTTTCTGGAGGGAATATTAATGACTCTGGTGGGAGCAGGTTATTTGGTTGATCAGATTCAGTATGGAAATTCTTTGAACTAATGCCTTTTATTAAAAAATCAAATGCCACTGACACAAAAAATTAAAACCTGAGGCTTTGAGCTTTGCCCCCTGACACTGTTGTCCTTCTGGTGGAGCACACACATGGCACGGTGAGTTTGTGTGTTCTCAGGTACAGATCCCAAGACATTTTAAGCAGTGTGATACTTAGATAACTAGATAAGCAGATAACTAGATAATTCTCCTCTATATTGAGTGCTAAATGTTGCCGTGCCCAGAGCTCAGTGAATTCATATAACAGAAACATTTAAACAGAGAAAAGTAATAGGAATGAAAGCCTCTAGACAGTAAGATAAATAAAATTCTTCTTTGCCATTTGCTTTATTAACAACAGGGGAAGGAATATGTTCAGCAGCAAAACCAATTTACAAATTGTGTCTTTCAGCTGAAAATTTCATTTACCCTCAAATCTTTATTTCAAGGCCTGTTGAGCTGTGCCATTTCATTACTTACTGACATTTCAGAAAAAGATAACAGTTACTGGCAAATTTATTTATAATGTGAAAAAACAGTGAAGCTGAACAGGGTGAAAGGGCAGGACTTGTACTGAGGCTACGAGAGTTCAGGAGTGGGACAGTGTAATCTGCAAAGGAACCTTCAAATACCTGGTGGTTTCTGACAAGCATCATTTCTCAGCAAGTGCATAAATTCACCTTAGGTTTCTTTCTGATCCCTGAAGCTGGTAAGTTGTAACATGGGAGGCAGAAGGTGGAGATATGTGCAAAGATGAATTCTCCAGAGTTAGGTGGCCATGACTATCCCAGTCCTTCTTAGGGTCTGCCAAATTAAACCAGTGCAGAGCTTTCCTTGCTTTCAGGGAAGTTACCAGGACAGGCTAAGAATCACCCCAGGGAGCAATTCAGTATTTGTTTTAGTCTTGTGTGCTGTATCAGGTTTCTTTCTTAGTTCAGTTCTACAGTGTTCTCAGAAGTGCAGAGTAAAATGCCCATCAAATGTCTGACCATGTATATTTGGTTAGGCTTCACAGGATGGATGTTGTTTTTAGTGTGTAACTCTTAACTTCAAGAGCTGTTGCAGCCTAAGCTACTTAACATTTGGTTCTGCTATTTTTAGTGCTTGAACCCATGGATCAGTAGATTTATTGCTACATGGTAATGGTTTTCCCGTGGTAGCCAAAGTTGTTTAATTGATGGCTCTGATTGTGCAACATTATGCAAGTGTGAGCACAAAAAGTATTTTTATCAGACAATTTATCATTAGCAGAATTTCTCACATGTTTTGAGCAGATATGAAGATACACAAAACCAAGAACATGTCAGCATATTGGTAGACAGCCTAATATCTTGCATTTGGTATAAACTTACCACAGCTGAATATTAAAGGTAAGGGAGTGATAACAAATGCTTAACTGAGTAAGTTTGCTTTGCTTACTGTACTGTCAGAACTGTGGCAGAGATGTTGAAGCACAAATGGACGAATCACACAAATTGCCAAGTGTTGTTCCCCATTTTCTACAGTGCTAGAGCTACCTCATATCATATCCTCACTGAACGCAGCCACGGTAGGACAGACAGACTTTCAGAAATATCCCTCTGTGCCACCCTTTTTAATATGGTTTCTTCTTTCTAAAAGAATCAATCATTCATTATAAGGGAACAGTTCTAGAACTGCTAATACATTCATGGCAGCCATGGATGAGTTTAGTGAACACGCAACTCCTACAAACGTTGTAAGATCTTATCTTTGTGTGGTGCCAAGTACAGCCCACAAACTGCTGAGCTTTTTTTTATTCCCCGTAAATCACCTGGACTTAGAAGATCTGAGTGCCTGAAAACAGAGCTCAGATAAACAAGCTGGACCATTGTGGCCATATAAACCCACATTTTACATACAAAACTTCAGACATTGCTTTGTTTTTACCTTATTAAGCACTGAGGAGCTGAGATTGAGATTGTTACAGTACTAGTCAGCCAATAACTGTGCTTGTAGTAGAACTGGCCACGAGTCAAAGAAATGGATGTGTATTTTTGAGAGTATGGATCATTCTTGTTTACAGGTAAAAAGCAACTTGATGCTTAAAAAGGAATTAGTGAGTGGCTATTACAGATAATAGCACAGGAATACAGATAAAATGGAACCCTAAAACTGGCCAGCTTTTATTTGATGAGGTTATATAGACATTACTTATTGAATGATAGCATTGTATATAATCAAAGTAGATTTTGTGCAGTGTATCTAGGTTCCTGTAGAAAGTATTTAAATATTCAGAAGTAATGTTAGGTAGCTCATTAAAATGCACCAATGAATGTAATGCTGATGCATTTTTTAATTTCTGCCTAAAAATACGCATAAGACTTTGTGTTAATTGACTAACTTGATTCCAGCTTAACTCTGCTGTTTCTGAATTCAGACAAAACAGTCATCCAGTGTTCTTTTGCCTTCAAAGTGTAAGGCAAAATGAGTAAATCAGTATTTTGCAAATTCCTACTTCTATGTATATTCTGATCTTTTGTAGCACTGGAAGTGTAAATGCCATATCATTTAGCTACAGTTCACTTGCATTAAACAATATTTCAGCCAAAGTCTTGATTTTTTTTTCTTACCCAACAGAAAATACATGTCTTCAAGAAGACATTGCAGGCTTTGATCTATCCTATATCATCAACCACACCTCATAACTTTGAAATTTGGACAGCTACAACTCCCACATACTGTTATGAATGTGAAGGTCTACTTTGGGGCATAGCCAGGCAAGGCATGAAATGCACGGAATGTGGTGTCAAATGCCATGAGAAGTGCCAAGACCTCCTGAATGCTGATTGTTTACAGAGTGAGTATTTCTTGACACCTCAAGCGTGTCAATACTTAACACCTTTTGATTTTGTGTGTACCCTCAGATATATCCTGAAAGGAAGGACCAAATCATCCAAAATCAGTGAGGGCATGTTCAACAGTTGAGAAGCCAGTCAGACACTTTAGGAAACAGCTACTGTTAGTTTTACTTCGGTTCTTAAAATGTGCCAGATGTTGTGGGTCAGTTACGAAATAATGCTTGGTAACATCAGAGAATTATTTACTTTCTACTGCCTAAGGCTAAAAAATGGCAAAGATTAAAAAAATGTTTATGAAACCTATTATAGTCATATTATTGTGCTACATAATTGACAAAATTATTAAACAGGAAGTAGGACCTTGCCTTTCAAAATACCAAACCATATATGTGAGAGGAAAAAAAAAATTTAGTCAGAAAGTCATTTGGGACTAGAACCAACCCTTTTCTTTGCTCAGATTGATTCCAGCCACCATGCATTCTCCTTCAAAAATATACCAGGTGCATTTAAACCATACTTAAATTGCAACACAATGATTACACAAGATTCTAAACAATAGAAAGTCAAGACCTGCAGATTTTCCAGTATTCTTATTTTGGAATGATAGACGCTTTTATAACTCTGGAGTTATTCCCTGCTGTTGATATGTTGATATTCCACTGCTGATATGTTCCTGTGCTTCTACATGAAGGAAAAGTACATAGAGACTTCAATCAGGTCTTCCTTCTTCCCACTATGTTCTCTGTGTGAAGAGCTGTCACAAAGGATGGATTCCTAAGGTTCATACTGTTCAGGAACTAATCAAAATTTCCCAGAGCAACTGACCCCATGGAGCACAAACAGATAAAGAATTTCTAAATCAAGCTGCTTGACTGTGCTTAATTGTGATTCTGCACTATGGCTGCAACTGGGCTGTGTTTGACAACTAAGCTTTTGACACAGTTTCACAAGTGAGAAAAGCATGTTTGCTTTGAAAATCAACTATTACAGAAGTAGCTTGTACAGCATTAATGTGATTGTTGGTGGTGAATATTCAAAAGTGTGTAAAGATGATACTCATGAGCAGCTTCTCCAATAAGTGCAAATAACTGTGTTACTGGGACAGTAACAAAAGCAGGAATGTTTTCAGAATGCCATTTCCTGTTCACTCTTATTGACTAATTGTCTCATTTCATTCTGGGTATGTTTTAAGACTGGCTAAAAATAGTAATGAATTGCACATCAGCCCGTTGATCTCTCTGTTTTGAGTAGCCATTTGACATCCTGTTTCTGCTGGGAATCACTTGGTTTATATTACCTGGATTTACAGACGTGGAAATGAGTTAAGCTTGTACTTCTGCTGGCAACAGGATATGTGCAAGTCACTTTGCCAACGTGATGGAGGAGGCAGAAAATAGAAATAGCTTTCCTACATTTAATCTCTCCCCTTATGCATTTTATCTTGTTAGAGCTATTTATGTACAGGGGGAAGAAAACATGGAGGAAAGGCACTGAATTGATACTGATATTCTCAAAATGTAATGTGAGATTAATTCTGGGTGGGGGAGGGGGGGGACACACAAACCAAATCTTTATGGGCCACATTGGATCTAATAGAAGGTTACTTTCTACACATCCTTCTGGGCCACTGCTGGGATTAGGAGCTACTCTGCTATGACTCACTTCTGCTGCTCCCTGAAAAGGCTGATTGTATTCTGTGACAAAGAGATAACTATCAAGTCTTCTGTAGAGTGCTGTGGGAATTCCCTTACCATAATTACATACAATAATGGTCTAGAAATAAAACATAGCTGAAACTTACTCCATCAGAAGGGGACAGTTTATTTTGGAGGATTTCACAGAATAACATATCATGTTATAACACTTCCAGAAATATTTTTAATTTAAGAGAATCAAGATTAATTTGCTCCGTGAAACATACACAACAAATCTTGTTTCAACAGTAGTGTTATGAAGTCTTGCAAAGATCAAACTGTTACGAGCATGGTAATCATGTCTTTGTGCTGGGAGGAATCTTTCTGTTACTGTTATTTGGGTGGTTCTTGTCTCACCAAACATATGAAAACCCTCCTCTACTCCACCAGGCTCTCCAGCCTGGTTACTGCATGGCATTCAGTCTCCTTTTGAATTACATTGCAGGGACTTGGGAGATTTTTTTAATTGGAAGTTTCATTTGGCAAGAACATCTATTTCTGTCTCATGGATCCTCTGTCCTGTAGTGCACTCTACAAGTACAGCACAATACAGATCAATGGTGTATTCTTACATCCAGTCAGCCCTGCTTGAAAAACTATTTAGATCTGACCTCTAGGATTATGATTCATTTTTATCAAAGAAAACGGTAGTTAAGTCTGTGTCTTTTCATTCCTGCAGAAGTTTGGAGTGGAAAATGAAAGCTCCCTGAGGTGTCTGTAAGAGCTAGCATATATAAAGTATAGAATTTTAATCTCTTTTTGCTGTTTGAGAGAGTCACAGTTCAAACTGGAAATATTACTACAGCTGTTTCTGCTCAGTAATAAAAGCAAAGTGAGAAAAGCAAGATCCAAGATCATGTCCCTGACAATTTCAGGGTTACAAGTTACTCACAGTCTGTGATTTCTCATAAGAGAGAATGGTTAAAGAGGTTGTTCGTTGTGAGGCTTCTTAAAAGTGATGAAATCTCTTGTCACTAGACCTGAGTGTAATACCAGTAAGGAGCTGAGCTGTTATTACACCTCAGAATAAGTAATCCTTTCCCAGTGGGGTGACACACCTTCACATATTTCCATGCTGGCCATGCCTCTTCCTGTTTCACCCTTCCAAGGCAATAATCCTCTGCTAACTTCCTAAGAGCTGAGCTGGTTTTCAGAGTGCCACAGTCACTCAGGTGACATGAGAGATGTATCCATCCCTAAAATAGTTTAATCCTGGCTAAAATTGAAAAGCTACAAAAGGCATACATAGTAAAAGTATCCTTTTTATCTTCCTTTTCACTTAGCTGAAGAAAAATTCAGCCCAGAGGTTCCCTGGCCTACATCACTAACCCAAAAATCCATAAAAAATGTTTCAGAGCACCATGCTGTCTTTGAAGAGTTTTTACAGATATATAAATGAAGAGTCTTAGAGAGAGCCTGCAAAAAAAGAAATAGAATTGGAAGTCATCTGTGGTGTAAACAGTTTGAAAACACTGAACCGCAAAGTCTTGGAAGAACAAACCTCTAGAAGGCAAATTGCAGATAAAATATTTAACACACCTAAGGGATCCCGCTCTTCTCATTAGCATGCAAATGTTTTTGAGCATCCTGTCATATTTTTTTGCAACAGAATAATTCTTCAGTGGGTTTGAATATTATACTTCTTCAAAAATGAAGAGTACTTTGTTTTACATTGGAAAAATGAATTGACCAATTGGTTAAATCTCTGTTGCTGTGAAAGCTGATGTTAACAGTATCATAAAGTGAAATGTAGTTATTTTTATCGCAGTCATTCTTTGGGCCATCTCATAATCACAGGGTGTATTGACCTCCAAGCCTCCGTGATTTTTTTTATATGCAATGATTGCTAATGTAGACTGTAGAAATGGATTCACATCTCAAGATCTTTAAGGTCAATATCTAACCTTGTTCTAAATTAGGTTTAAAAAAAAAAATCAGTAGTACTTTCATTAGACCACTCATCATCAACAAGATATCCCTGTCTAGTACCAGGTGCAGTATTAAGTTAGAATTGATTTCAATCATGTTGAGTTTGTATCAGTCCCTGGGGTAAAAGGGGCTTGTTAACTTCATGTGCAGTGTAAGTTAACAATATTGTCTCAATTAATTTGATCAATACTGCATGAAAAGAGTTGTTGATAGACTGTCAGCAATTGAGGATGTAAAAATAGTGGCAATAAATGATTTTATATAAGTAGAAGGCTATTTCGTTAAAGGAAGTTGCATTTAACACATATTTCAGTTTTATCTGTACAAATTTATCAGCAAGGTTTTTAACAGGAATATGTTGTTACCATTCATATTGTGTCCATGGTTTATCATTCAGTTATGATATTGCATTTGTACTTTTTAAGGAAGTGCAGAAAATAAGAGAAAATTAAAAATATTCCTTCCTGCATCTTCCAAGAATAACCTGTCACACTTTCCAGGCAGATCAGCCATCATCTCTTTTGTGATAAAATCACTAGAGAATTCTTTATCTGGTATTTAATTTCATGGTAGTCTTTAATTGTATTTCTACTAATTCCTAATTTTTCACTCTGGAAAATCTTTAATCTCTAGAACTTTGGTCTTCCTCATTAAAAAAAAAAACAGGTAATCTGACCAAGAGATTTTCAAGATTTCTCAAGATTTAGTGCCATGAAAAACTCCTTGAAGAAACTATATAATTCAGCCTTTTGACAGTCTGGGATCACTGGTATCTGTTACCTCATCCCACACTTTTCTAATCCTATGACATTATGCCTTCCCACTTTACTATCTCTCTCTCTATATATAGATATCTCTTTTGCTCCAATGTGCCAAGAAACCTTCAGGCACATTGAAAAACGAGGAAAAGAAAAACATGAAATATTTGTTTAGTAAGGCTCCACTAAAAGTTTATGCTGAAAGATGACCCTTTCTAGTTCTATGGATGTGTTGATATTTTTTTTCTTTAGCTATTGCAAGCTGAGAGTACCTCAGCAAAAGCTCCTTCCAAAGAACAGATTGGTGTTGATGACATTGTAAAGACAGAACTCTGTTCTTCTTCACTATTGAAATATCTGTATTCTAATTTCACAGCAAATTGTTCAGCACAATTTTGTCTTGATATTACTGCCCTTTTAAAGGGAACAATAATACTTTGATCCTCCCAGGAGCTGAGGATGGCTAGTTGGATGATATTTCCACAAGCTTTTGGAAGAGTGAAGTACTTAGGGCTGCTAATGATAATGATGATGATGATTGTGACACTCAGTGCCACAAGCCTTTGAGCAGTGTTTAACAACATGAGCCAGAATTCAGCAATGCCTATAGCAAATGGCAATGTGTCATTGATTATCAAATTTGTAGTACTCATCTTGCTTTATATGTTAGTCTCATCAAGAGCTGAAATAGCCTGTTTAGCGCTGCAGGAATTTAAATTTTTGCTCGCTACATTTGTAATACTCTTCTGATCATAGAAGTCTGATGTTTGTTTCCTCACACCCAACTGCAAGATCGATATTTGGGGTTTTTTCAATAGTACATTTAGGTATTGTTGAGACATTGATCGGAAACTCTTTCCTCTGGCAGACAAAGGACACTTTATAAAGTGAACTTCACTTTCTTTAAAGGGCCTCTGAGATCATTTACAATTGTTTGTGAGAGAAATCTCTGCAGAGCACTTCTGAAAAGAACCGTGAATAAAATCTGCAACAATTTGGTATCCTTATAATCCTTTTTTTTTTTTTTTAACTAAACCAATAAAATCTGTAGTGGTTTTGATGTTCCAGAAAAATTACCTGAGTGTTTTCTTTGTTTTTCAGACTTCTTTTATAGGATAGGTCTGACATATTGCCACAGGTTAATATAGTCTAGAAGTATTTTCACATATTAATCCTCTGATCTCTTCTATCGTCCTCATCCACTGACTGAAATTATCAGTAATGACCATTGTACTGGAGGGAGGATCCTCTCTGTCCTGTGTGTGTGATATGTTATTTTCATGACTGATCCCTCAAGAAGAGTTTTACAAAAAGCCTTAAAGTTTGATACCACACAAGCGCAGTAGTGGTGTTTAAATGATGGAATTTTGAGCCCACAATTTAGTGCCCACTGTTCAGTTCATGTGTTCAGATGTTTTCACAGTACTGATTCAATGAATGTTTCCAGGTATAACACACACCGGACTGAAGCTGAATATTAACCCATCATGTTTAACTAAATCAGTTGATAATTTTAGGTATCACAAAGAATAAATACAAGAGTCTTGGTGTTATTCAGATGAAACAAAGCTCTTATTTGAGTACTGCAGTACCAAGAATTGACTGGAGACTCTAGAGGCAACAAAGAACTAAATTAACTATTTAATAGCAATAGTGACCTTTTCTCTCATTTCAGGAGCAGCTGAGAAAAGTTCCAAACATGGTGCAGAAGACAAAACACAGAATATTATTAGTGCTATGAAGGACAGAATGAAGATTAGAGAGAAAAATAGACCAGAGGTGTTTGAGGTGATCCAGGAAATGTTTAACATTTCCAAAGAAGATTTTGTACAATATACAAAAGCAGCAAAACAAAGTGTTTTAGATGGAACATCCAAATGGTCAGCAAAAATAACCATCACAGGTAAATGTTTTTCTTTCTTTCCTAGTCATCTCATGGTTCAGGAATAAGAGTTATTATAAGCAGAACTGGAACTGTGTGTTCAGTTGCCCACTTGGTGCATCAGCAAACAGTTGAATTTATAGCATGCAAAGTGCAAGAGCTTTACAGCTGTTGGCAAAACTGCTTTATATTCTTCTGCTCTAGGAAGGAAGGTGAGTAAATGGTCTTGTTGCATCTGCTCTACCTCCTGCCAGTGTCTCCTGTGCTAATGATGAGCTTTTTGCCAGCAACTGCAAGAGTCAAAGGTCACACAAAAAAGGTTTGAGTGACTAAAAACACTTGAGCTTGCAGTTCCAGACCCCACTGGTTTGCAACTCATCACTCATTCATGTTGTTTAACTAAGGGTGTGTTCCAGTTTAGTGATGCTGATGCTGCACACACAGAACACGCTCCAAAAGGCTTCCAATCACATTAACCTGGTTGCTCACGATGATTTCCAGGTCTTCTGACTTTGACATTCAAGTTTTTTAATTAAAACCTCACCAGAAAGGGAGCATATTTTCTGCTGAAGGTTTTGGGATGGTGCACAAAACTCAAAAGAATAATTGCTGAATTTTGGGACTGTCACCATGCACTAGGGACAGATTTAATTTGTATGTTTACTTTTAGTTGTACCTCTGAAGGATACTGAAGGCTGTCTTGTGTTCAGGCCAGTATAATACATACAATTTAACAACCTTGGAAGACATTTTCTAGGCTGTCACTTAATTCACCTACATAAATCACAGAAGGATACTTCCTTGCCTTCTAAAAATTCCCCTATGGATTTAGGGTGAATGGGGAAGACAAAATATGCTATTTCATTCCAAAGAGTTAGTCTTTTCAGAAATTGGATGCATAAAAGTAACAGAATCTCACTTTTTTCACTGAAGTCAGCACGTATGACTGAACCCACACAGGAGCTGATCTGCTGAGCAAGAAGGTGTCATTTTTATGTAATCATTTTTCTGAGCACACCGAGGGAGCTTCATTATCCAAAATGAATGACATTAGAGAATGTTAACTAAATGTTACTGCTGAGATGCTTTAAATAATATGTGCAGAATAACAAAACCCAAGCTCAGCTGATGGTAGGAGGCAGAGTAAGTGTTTTAGCTGCAGTTCTCTGGGTTTGGTAGGTTACTCTTTGACAGTTCTGCTTTCTCCTGAGGTTTCCAGTTTTATGAATTATGGTCAAATTATGTGGATTTATATTTGGCATTAAATTCATAGCCATTAACTATACACCCACAATAACTGTCAGAAAGGCTAGCAAATACATAAACAGTTAATGATAATTGATCTGAACTGTCACCCTCTCTGTAACAGCATAGAAAGTATTCTGAAACCCATCATGGTTCATCTCTCACGAGGAGAACAAACCACAAATCAGAACCCTGCCCCTCCTGTTTTGTTTCATAATCCACCGCACAGATTTTTTTCTATTGGAAGTTTTACTTTGTAAACGTTACTTTGGAACTTTGGAGAAATTTTGGAAATCTTATTTATTATGGGGGGATGGGGAGGGGAATTTTAGGGAATTATTAAACTCAGGCCAAGGTATACAGCAACATTCTCTTATTTACCATGCTGATTAAATCCCAGCTTGAGAAGAGTATTTGAATTATGCATCAAAAGTGTTTGTTTTGTGCTTGGTAGTGCATTTTTGCATTTATTACTCTATTAAAATGTATTTTAAAATTTTATACAGTCCAAAAGGGTAGTTAGACAAGCCTTGTCAGGCTCCAGAGTTACACACACTGGGAAAATAATCCAGAAATCTTTGTTTCAGGAACCCTCACTGGGATGATTTTGTTTCCTGTTGCTGTTGTCACTGTCATTTACCTCTTGGTAATGAAGTTTCTGAGGGCTAAAGCACATTTCTCTCCTTTTGTTGCAGTTCTTTGTGCTCAGGGCTTGCAGGCTAAGGACAAAACTGGCTCCAGTGACCCGTATGTTACTGTGCAAGTTGGCAAAAACAAGCGGAGAACAAAAACCATATTTGGAAACTTGAATCCCGTATGGGACGAAAAATTCTATTTGTAAGTATAGAAAGTACTGTTATGTCTTGCTTTTTTTAATTTACTTGTAGGTAATATAATGCTACCAAGAGAAACAATCACTTCATTTGAAAATATTTTGTGTCTGTGCTATGCATATTCATAGCATTAAAACATGAGCAAGTTCTGAATGGAGAGAGCATCAAAGCTTTTTGTGACTTTATCTGATAGCAATCATCCAGCTCATAATTCATTCCGTTGGGGGATCTATTGGTGGGGTCTATTCTAATTTTTTTAGGGGACTTCAGTAAGTTTTCAGACTACAACCTTACACACCAAGTACTGACATTATAAATGCCTTCCCATGTGTAAGATACTGGTCATGCAAGGTAAATGCATTTTTATTTGGCATGGTGATTCTCCTGGGTGAAACTGGGGAATTTTGTAGTAACTGATGTGCTTCAGGCTCTGGGATGGGCTGTTTGTAGTGTTTATATTTTTAGAGACGTGGAGAGTAGGTTATGATTTTCCTCCCTCCTTTCTTTGGCCACGGCCTCTGAGTGAATAGGGTGTAGTTTGGGGTCAGAACATCACAGAAGTTCAGCCCTGACTGCAAAAATGTTCAGTTTGTAATACATTGTCTAAGGTTCGAATATGATCTCATGCCAGGTCTGCTAAAGTCCCTAGAATTTTTTTACCTAGAAAGGCATTTTATATTACAGGAAAGTCTAATTCCCAGGTACTTTACTGTTCCTTTCCTGAAAATATTGCCTGAGGATGCAACACATTCCTGACTGAGAATCTGACTGATTTGACAGTAGTATCAATTTACTGTGCTATTCCTCTACATATTGCAAAAGTATTTGAGTATTTATTCTCTTCTTAACTTGATTATTCTGTACTACAGCATATGATGTGCACTTAACTACTATTATTAAACTAAGTCAAAGATTCTGAAAAGCTAATTAACCTCCTAGATTTCCTTTCGATATTTTCAAGTGAAAAAGAAACATGTATTTAGGCAGACTTTTTAAACTGTTTGGAAAAGTTCCAGTCTACTCTGAAAGCAGTTACTTGGTATTATCAAGTGAAGTTTAGGAGGTGTTTTATGAAAGCTGTGTGAAATCACCAGCATAGTAAATTCTGAAAATAAGAAATTATAAAAATAAGGGATCTATAATTTAAATGTTTGTTAAATAGAATAATTTTATTTGAATTCATACTGAGAGTATACGCAAACTGTTGACACGTTTTAATAGTCCAAATTTTTGGTATTACATTATAAAAGTCTAATATGTTCATGCAGCACTTCCCTGGATTTTCACAACAATCTGCTACCTTCTTGTTGAGCAGGTTATTGTTTCAGTAGTGACTTGGAAAGAGGTTTGGTCCAATGTGCCATTTCTAGTTGTCTGGAAAAGGTACGGGGGGATCTGACTATATTAAACTATGTATGCCCATGCCTTTCACTGATTCAAACACTTGTATTAGAAATAAATAGTTAATTCAGAGAAAGCACTCACCTAGAAACTTTTTACAGGCTTCCCCTACACAGATAGTGTTTTCTTTTCGAGTTATTTGGGCTACTCCAGTGATAGTTGAAGTGTCATACCTCACTGAATGAGAGTGACCAAAGGTGGGAGATAATTACTTTCTTGCATTTAGTTGTATGAGTTGCATAGTGTCAAAAGTTAGATGAGCAATTCAGTAAATTTAGTAGGAAGTTTTAAATGTGTTTTCTCAAAGATGTGAACAGGGCTACAATGAAAACCCTGGAAACTTGAAAAAATTCTATTTTTTTTTTGCCATGACTATGTTCTGCTGCTCAAGCAATAACATTTATAAAAACCCTTCAGACCTTACTACAGCATGAACCTCCAGAGTAACTGCTTTTAACTGAATACATTTTCAATCATTTTCATAGCACTTGTGCTTTCAAAAATAATCTTCTGGACTTATTTAATGCATTGGATTTCAATTGAAAGTATATGAGAATTTCTAAAGTGTATTAAATAAACTATAAATGTTTAACCCCAAGATTAAAGCAGATCAATATAACTCTTTCATTGGCTCAGGAAGTATTATTTAAATTAGGTTCTACTAGTGATATTTGACAGTCCTATTTAAAATTTAACATTAGTAATCATTATAACTCCTAAATGATAAAATTACAGAAATAAAATGTGTCTTGAAATCTCACAATCTTATATTTACTTATAACACCAAAATATGCATTTAAATCTCCCCATCTGTTCCAAAACAAGGACGTGGAAAAAACATTGGCTCCCCACTGTGCATTTGCTCTGTCATAACAGATAAAGTGAGGGCAGTGTTCTAGTTCTTAGAGTCACACGTAACCTGTCATGATTTTATGGTAAGCAGAGAGTGAATGTTTCTCACAAAATATAATGTGACTCTCTGCTAAATGGTAACTCCTACACCATAACTAGAGCTTTTTGATGCACAAGGTAGAAAAGTAAATAGACCAGCAGACTCTCATGTGATGAATGTAATACAGGTGCTACAGGCTTTGATCCTTTCTAGTGGCACCATTAGAAATGAGATAACAGAGCAGATTTTATTTTTTCAAGAAAACATCAGTGATAGGAGAGTTTTTTTCAATTCCAGAGCAAAGGAGGAGTGCAGAAGCCCTCTATCACCTTCTCTTTCTTGTTGGGTGTGGCATCTGATATGGGAAAAGGGACTGCATTTTCAGCTTTAGTTATGGGAAGGTATATTTGGGCTGTAGAAATGTTCGTAGAAATTTTTGGATTTATACACTATAATAAGACTCTACTCATTCTTTTCTTGACCATTTTCAACAGCTGGTTGCTGAAATATAGAAAAATCTGGTTTCTCTGACACTGTTGTCTGGCAAGGACACATCTCTAAGTGCCTTGCTTTGCAGGTGCCACATTTTCTCTGATCATTCATTAACATCTCAGATACAAGGGTAGAATACAGAAGTCTTTCAAGTAACTGGATTATTATTTTATATCATTAATTCTTTCTGTTTTGGCTGTCATTAGGCCCACATATGTGCTCTGATAAATACTTAATTGGACAGATATACTGCTAACTTCAATACATGAAAACATTTGAACAAACTCATTTCAGGCATCCAGCTGTGGATGTTCTTTCCTTAGAATTACACACATTTTATTTATTCTGAAATATGTTATTAATCGATGCTTTTAAAGTAATAGTTAGTATAAGCAGCCATGTACAGGAAATAAATACAAGAGAACATTACCAAAGTCACTTTCTATAAAAAGTCATTTTATACATTCTTAATCAGCTGAACTGACTTGTAAAAAGGGTCATCTTCACTATAAGTGAAGATAATGTGATTGGTTACCTGTTTAAATGGTGTTCCAGTTACCAGTGATACCTAAACACACTTTTGTGAGAGTTTTTGAAATAGCTTAAGGATTGTCTCATAAGCAAAAGTATATAACAGAGCATTATAATACATAAAACCAACTGAGTAATGAAACCTGCCTATTAGTTTACTAGACTTATCCATTCTAGGAATTCTTCAATAAGCAGCCAAGTTTCTGAGAGACCAATTAATTAAAATAACTGTATCTCACAGACTCAGCCCAAATCAAGAGAGAAGAACACTTCTAGGAACAATTCAAATGATAAATTGGTTGTTCAGCAATAATGTTTTTCAGTTTCACGGTACAGCATGTTTGGTCTGAGTCTTTTTTTCAAACTGCTCTCAATCCAGATTAATTTTATACAACTCTCTTTTTGTTATGACAGAATAAACTAATGCAAGAAAAGGCAAAATTAGTCTCGTTCTACTTTATCAGAAAGCATGGCCCGTGACCACACTGCTAAAGAACTGGGACTGTCCAGACTAGAGAAGAAACAAGTAGTGGAGGTAAGGATGTCTTTAAACACATCCTTTCTCCTGCACAGTGGAAAGGAATAATCTATTTCCCATGCTTCCTGTTACAGTAGAACAATGAGTAGTAGGCACAAATTCCATTTAGAGAGGTTTAAATCAGACTTCAGAAAATGTTTGCCAAAAGTGGGGCTAATGAAGTACTGGAATAGATTTCTTGAGAGACTTTGGATCTCTAAACACATAAGAACAGAGTGGACAGACTTCTTGTAGCAATGCTATGGATCTGGTTCTGGCTTGCAGTAATGGCAAAAATAATAAATATGAGGGCAATAATAGCAATTAATGGCTTCCTGAACTTACTGAAAGTAGCACAGTATCACTTAGTTATCATTTTAACACTGGGTGAAGATCTTTTAGAGGAGATGTACAGTCAGGTCATGCTGGTGCATCTAATATTAAATTTCCATTGGGATACTATTGTAAAAATAATTTACTACTACAATTGTATTACCCTAGCCATTTGAATAATCAGAATTCTGTGGGGATTGTTTCATGTCTATGTGGCATTCTGGCAATGCAGAAGTAATGTGTCACCAGATTGTTGGTAAATTATTAACGCTGTCTCTTCTATCTTGCATCTCTCAATATACTGCAGCTTTTCCAGCTTTCAGTATCTGCATTCTCTGTGTGCCAAAGAACAGTTCACTTCTCACCTTCTTGTATCACACCTTCGTGAACACTTGCACTGAGCATATAAAGCAGAGTGGCTAGAACAGGAACACCAAGAATAGCGTATGCTATCTTAGCCTTTAATTCCTTGGGCTGATTTTCCTGGACAGAGTAAGCAGAAGTAGGAATCCCACCCAGGGCTTCTGCACAGATGTTACCAGTGACTAAGGCAGAATGTGCATGTCATTAAATTGTTCTATTTCTAAGAGTCTAGGTAGAATCATGCAGAGACAGCTCTGTGGCTTTAATAGTAAATCTCCCTGCAGTCACATTGCCTCAGGACAGGCCAGTAGAAATATTTACTCAGCCACTCTTCAGTTCTTGCAACACAGATCCGTGCTATTTTTGGTGGTCTTGCACAGGAGCATTACAAACATAGCAGAGCTGACTCAGTGCTAAAGTTTCAACACAAAGATGAACATGTGAGTTGATACATTGGTTGTGAGGGGTCTCACCATGTCTCACTGATCTAAGATTAAAGGAGAAAGGGATCTGGAAGAGAGAACTGAGGATATCAGGGAAAAGTGCAGTCATCCTGACCATCTGAATAAATATTCCTTAATCAGCTAAGTATACATCAGAGGGAAATCATTGCTGTCTCAGGGGAATAAAAATATGATGTTTGTGCTGAAGTACCATTTAATGACCTTTTCTATGCATCATTTCCTTGAGAAGCAAAGCAGGAATAAGATTTCTACTAAAAGCACAGATATGGTGATGAGGGTCACATAAATACCTCACAAGTGATGGATCTCCCTATGCCACTGTCGAAATCCCCTGCTTAATATTTCTGTTGGGTGCACAGCTAAATGCAATTCGGAACTCCAGCAATGTTAAGCCATAACTCAGAGCTACGTTTCAGGAAAATTAAATGGTTTATGGATTTAGCCTCATTTCTTAAGGGGAAGATGTTTATTTGATCCATCTGTATCTTCCTATATTTTATATGTCCTTGCCAATAGCTTTTGAATTTTGTGATCAGTCAGAGAAATTTCACAGATTGCCTGTCATGTTCTATGAAAATCGGTGGTCAGAGAGAGATGAGAGAGAGATCCTGACAGTGTCCTCAGTATGAGCTCACCCCATAACAGACACCAGGGAGTTCACACGGAGGGGCAATTTATGAAAATCCCAGCCATGGGGGAAGATTCAGTAGCTGATTGCAGTTTTAGATGTCAGGCAAGCCAGTTATAAGACAAAAGGAAACTGGGCTTTATTAGTTTTGGTAATCACAGAACAATGTGTGTTTTAATTACCAGAAATATCTGCAAAGTTAAAATCTGGAACACAGGCAGACACAAGCATTTCTGTGATACTGAATGATGTCACTTTACAGCAGAGTAAAGGCTGTGCATGCCATTTTTAGTGTCTGATTGGCCGTGACATAATAATACCATTTACAGCACTTTATTCTTCCAAAGCCCATTACCACCACTAATTAATTCTTAGAATACCCCTGAGGGGTGCCAGTTGGAAGATAAGTTAGAGTATTACTGTTTTAATGCTGGAGACACTGAAACAGATCACTGAGCAGTGATAGTGCTTGAAATAGAATTCAAGTAAAAACTCTTAGTCTCGTGTCAAACTACGACCCTGCTGAAGATGAAAATTTGCTGCTACATTTTAAAATTATATTTAAAGATATGTAATTTTAAAAATATTTTTGTAGCATTCTTGAGTGGATATTAAAAACCACGGCTAGTGTGGGAGCACGAGTCTGACATGCCTTAGAACTGATATCTGTACTAGTCATCAAATGTCAGCAGAAAATTTCTCACTACCACGGACTCCTGCAGTCAATGTTAGGATATTCCAGTCAAGGCATCAAAAGCCAGCACTGATGAATAGTAAACAGTCCTCGTTGGGGCTTATAGAAATATGCAGCAATAGGGTTTCTTTTCCGTTTCTGTGCAAATACATGCAGAGTGTAGCTGGGAGAAAAAATTTTTATCCACTGGGAACTCTTGCAAGTGATTGCAAGTGAAGCCACCTCATTCCCTCACACTTCCAGTAGTTCCTCAAATCCACTCAACCCATGAGGGGTTAGTAAGCAACTTAAATTTGCAATAAATTTTTTAGTACATGGCAGTCTGTCTCTACTCCTTCTCCTTACTAGGGAATGGAGGTCTTGGAGAAAATTACTATATCTTTTAGAGAAAAAAGCTACTTATTTCCCTAGGTTGGCCTTATTTCCCCTGCTGACCTTCTTGTCGTGCAGTGATGTTTGTGGATACTTCTTGGGGTTTTTTCCAAAAGCTTCATGACACATAGTAGAAACATTCCTTAATTTTTTTTCCCACTTTTTGTATTATTCTAGACCACTGCTTTTGCAGTTTGCTGTATATACTACAAAGCATTCCTAAACAAACAAACCTGACCTGACTGTATCTTTCCTAAGATACTTGTTAAATAATAACATCGAGTAGTACACATTTTAAATTAATTATTAATTTTAATGAGGAGTTCTCAACATTCCTAAATACAATCTCTATGCATACATAATTCAATCAAGTTAATCTCTTTACTTTCTCATATATAAAACAATTCTAGTTTTGTCCCTGACAATGTGGGCCTTTTCTTCCACTGGATGTTGCAGGTTGTTTGTGTTCTGACACTTTATGCAATTAAGCAAGTGTATGAAAATCGGTCAATTAATTAGACAGCAGCACGGAGATATATAGCTTGTCTATCACTCACATTTTGTATTTTATTTTTGTTTTTCCAGTGAATGCCATAACTCTACAGATAGAATAAAGGTGAGAGTATGGGATGAAGATGATGACATCAAATCTAGAGTAAAGCAACATTTCAAAAAAGAATCAGATGACTTCCTGGGGCAAACAATTATTGAAGTAAGAACACTGAGTGGAGAAATGGATGTATGGTATAATTTAGGTATGATTTTTACTGATTTCTTAAAACAAATTTAGGTAGAATCTCAGTGTCTGTAATTCTGTGACTTTAAAAAAATATAGCTTTGGTACCAATATACAACTTTTAAGATCTAAAATACTGCAAGTTGATTTGATTCTTTTTTTGGTTTCTGACAATTACAGAGAGCAGGCTAATCCCAATTATATCAAAGAAAAATATTTCATTTAATGCACAATTAAAACTGTGTAAGAGTAAAACGTCTTAGAGTGGTCCAATAACAGGAGCATTCTTTGGGAAATACATCTGTAAATATTTTCATTGTTCTTCACATTCATTTTATCACATATTTGAAAAAATTATTTATTACCGTTCTGGGTTTAATCATCTCTGGTTTTCACTGTTTTCTGTTGTCCTCAGTGACTGCACTTTCTTGTCTGGATAGGTCTATAAAAGTATCATTCTTTAAACCAGAAATAAATTAATGCAATAGTGTCTCAGAACATATTTTCTCCATCTAAATTGAAGGATAAAAGCATTTTAAAAGTTAATCTCCTATATTCAGTCATAAAGATATGGTATCATAATTTTTATTTTATTTAGGTTAACCTGCTCTGTAAAAACTTCAGGTGAAATACCTGGCATAGTTTTCTGAAATTTGTTTCCTAATCAACAGCTCTTTCTACACTGTCTAGTGTTTAATTTCCCAGTGACATATATAGATATTTCAAGGAACTATTTGATCTCTTATTGACAATGAATATAGATTCTTGGGTTTTTTCCTATTTATAATGAGTTCTTTTTCAAAGGTAAGATAATTGGGTCATTATGAATTCTGAATTTTATTTCTTCAACAATTAAGGTGACTTAAACAGATATAAGTTATTATGAAATGAGTTGTTTTTAAAAAGCATGCTGAAATAATATGACTGGAAGCAGTTTAATAATAACGTAAAAAATCTATGTGCTCTGAGTGATCTCTCCCTGTCCTCTTGACCCAGGAGGCTTTCATGCTATTTTTTCTCCTCTCTCCAGCTGAGCAGGGGAAGTGATACAGTGGCTTTGATGGGCACCTGGTGTCCCCCAGATACATAGTAATCCAGGTTCATGCTAAAGTCTTCATAAATAAAGGGAAATAATAATTAGTACAGATAATAAAAAATTAAAATAATTTCTGTGGAAAAGGGAAGAGTGATAAACAAATTGCAGTGCAGCCTGATTTGAATATGGCACATAAAATAAGAAAGATTCATTACTTCATAGTTCAGTATTCTATTTCATGGGCTGAACCATGTGTGAAGTACTAAAAAATTCTTGGTTTTCAACAGGAGGACTTCCTGGCTCTAAAAAAAATATTCCCATTAACTAGAATGATTTATGAGAGCTTTTCACGTGACATAAATGTGTTCTTGATAGTTAATTGATGTATTATTTTTCTGCTCCTCAGAAAAGCGAACAGATAAATCAGCTGTTTCTGGTGCCATTAGACTGAAAATCAATGTTGAAATAGAAGGAGAGGAGAAAGTTGCTCCCTATCATGTGCAGTACACCTGTCTACATGAGGTATGTAGCAGAAGTTAAAGTATACTCTACAGAAATGACTATTGTGTTGTTGCAAGGATAAGGAAAAAAAGCTACAGAGCATTAGAACACTGTAACAAAGAACTGCTGCCATACCTCAGGACAAGTTTATTTTAGATTCCCCATTCTGTACTGCTGATGGCATATCAGGTTCAGAAGCAATGTAAGACCAACAGATCATTCCTGCCAGTAGGTGTTAGAAAAATAAGAGATTGAGCCAGATAAGCTCTCCCTGTACTGTGTTTTGATTTAGCACTTTGGTGCTCCATACATGCTTGCTGATGTCAGGAATGTACAAACATTTCAATATATTACACAAATAGAGCTATTATCTCTGAAGGATTTATTTCCTTCTACATTAATTCGTATCTTGGAGAGAGTGAGAAAAGGCAGGAGAACCGCAGACAATATCAAATTTAATTTTCCTGTCATATAGATTGCTTTTGTCAACATTGGAAAAAAATCATCACTGACAAACCAGTGTGTCTTCTGAAAGATTTCCCTTGTAATTGGTTCCTCTTCCCTCAAACAGAGACACATGCAGAAATTCTGGTCTGAAAATGCAATCAGTTTGTGAAAGCTGATAACCCATATATGGCTGAAAGTTCAACACTAGGGTGTATCCACACTCTTGTTCACCATTTATACAACTGGATATTCAGGGCATTTGTGCTGATAGATTTTGACCTGCCATTGCTTTAAGATAATCCTTTAAGAGGCAGTTAAGGGCTAATTAGAAAAACTGAAAGTATTTCAAAGTTTTAGTTTGTTTTTGGTTTTGTTTTTGTTTTTTTTTTTAATCATTGAAAATAGGAAATAAAACTGGCTGCTCAGTTAGCTTTACTCCCAAGGTTACCAAGCCTGAATTTTATTGCACCCCTTGCACTACTTGAGAGGCATCTGCCATATTCCTGTTATCTTCCTGTAACTCACAGGTCTCAAATAATGAATTTGAAATGGATTGGTCACAGAGCCAAATAAATTTGAAACACTACATAGTAAGTGTTACAACATCACCATGTCATTCATTAACAAGGGCAATTATTAGATAAGTTTCTGCACTATTTTATGTTGCAGTCTATCTGTGCCAGTTAACTGTCAGGACTTCATATCAAGCAGACAGAGCAATGCTCTGAATCACAAGCCTGCTGAGTAGTTTGTGCCAGTCTTCAGAAAAATAAACAATAAAAAAAAAAAAAAGAACTGGCAATTAACGTATTGATGACTAGATATATGATGTATTTGCAGATTCTACTTAAAAGCCAAAATTCCCTATTTGAAACGTTTTTTACCTTTAGAATCTGTTCCATTACTTGACGGAAGTTAAATCTAACGGGGTGGTGAAAATCCCTGAGGTGAAAGGCGATGAGGCCTGGAAGGTGTACTTTGATGATGCTGCCCAGGAAATCGTGGATGAATTTGCAATGCGCTATGGAATTGAATACATTTATCAAGCTATGACGTAAGTGTTGGCACGTCTGCTTTTCTGCTCTGCTGTCAAGAATCTGAGGGAAGCGATGAGTTCCAAGGCTTCATGCTTTCATTCTCCATCTCTCTTCCATTCCTGATTTAAATTTTTGTAATCATTTTCGTCCATTTGATTCTCATTGAAGTGTTTCTCATCTGCAGGGGAATTAAGATATATTATAAGCATTTTATGAGCTGTTACCGGTATTAGTGCTAATGCATTTCTTAATCCTTATGATACTCATATATAGCAGAGCTCAGAAAGACTTCCAGTGCTCCAGATGGGACTGGGGTGGTAGAACAGGGATTCACAACCTCTCTACTCTTTTCCAGGAGTGGAGAAATCATCATAGAACAGCAGCAAGGTCTGTAGGGAGCTTCCATAGTATATGTAAATAATAAATGCAAACTATATTTGACAGTATTGAAACCTGTTGCTACATTGTTCGTTCTGAGTAGCTGTCTGAACACTTTAGAACACAGCACCATTTGGCTTAGAGGCCTGGAGACATGAGAGCCCCATCATGTATTCCCAATTGCCCAGTAAAAAGTTTTCTGATGAAAAGGACTATACTCTGCTCCTGCTGGAGAGGAGGAGGACTCATCAAATGAGTTCTCTAAAGAAGAAATAAAGAATTTTTTTTTCTTACAGAAGGCTGATATTATGGAATTTTGAATCAGAACATCTCTCATTTTCTCTGTCTCTTTACCTCCTGAAAAGTATTATAATAAGTATGAAGGAAAAAAAACATATGAAGTCTTCTTTTTATTGCAGCATATAATGACACCATCTGCTACTGCAATGAGCGTGTTTTTCACTTTATGTAGCTCTCTTCGAATTATTGTACTGTACATCTAGTAAAAAGGCAGAGGATGTCTTTGTAATATATACATTTTATTGCTTTTCCTTCAAGGACCTCACACAACATTGCACAGAATAATTTATTAAGCTTGACAGTTCCTGTGTGGGATAATATATCTTAACTATATATGGAGGAACTCATGCATTGAGTTTCCTGAATATTTTTGTTTGCATGTTTAACTTCTCTTTAGCCATGTATGTTTTTACATCTTGATTAAGTTATATCTCTTATTAACTAGCACAGTATTATAGTTTTAGAACTTGATTTAAAATGGCATGGTGTTTTTACAAAAATAATGATAGTGCTGTTCCTGCTGTGTGTATCAAAATGAATTCAAGGTTTGATGAAAGATGAATTCTCAAGAGCTATTAATGCCAACAGAGGGCTGTTTTTACTGGTTTGCATTAAGAAATAAAGGACTGATCTTGATTAGTGTTTCCTCTTAACTATAGCCCATTAGTTGGTTATGTCAATACCACACGCCAGTATTTCGGATGGACTTTCTGAACTGCAAAATTATTTTGAAGTTGCTTTTTTCTTCATCTCTTGATGTATACCAGTAATGTGAAATTTGTCAGAAAAAGTTTGAAACTGGTTTTAGAAGTTCGAATGTTGCAAAAGTCAACATTGCAAAAATAGCAATGTAACTGATGTATTTGAAAAACATTTTCGCTTCCAGTGTTAGAAATGAACAAATTATGTTTTCATATAAAGAAGACATTTTTCATTTAGAAAGAAGATGCTTAATTTTTATCTCAGTAAATAACATAACATAAAGATATTCATGAAAAGGAAGTAAATTTACTCTGAACAACTAACATAGAGCTGGGCAAGTACTGCAACACTTTTTTCAGGAATCCTTACTCAGAAATTCTAACCAAGTCATTTTAAGTTAAACGACCTACTTTGCCTTGTCCTCTTTTTGTTCTTGCTTTCTTCTATGCCTTTTCCACCAAATTTCCTTCCTGTTGGTGACTGCAAATAAAGTATTTGAGGGCAGGTATAATAAGAAAGTTAATTCAATACTGGTACTCACAGGAAATAAAAGCTAAGATTTCACTGCTCCCATACCCACGTCCTTTTAAATGTTGCTTGTTAATAGTGAGCCCTCCATTTTTGAGGTAAAGGCCTCATCCTGTGTAAGTTAGGAATAAAATCAGTAATGAATGTAATCTCAAATAATACCTGGAGAAGAATACATATTCATATACATC
This sequence comes from Empidonax traillii, assembly GCF_003031625.1. Classification (NCBI taxonomy): domain Eukaryota; kingdom Metazoa; phylum Chordata; class Aves; order Passeriformes; family Tyrannidae; genus Empidonax; species Empidonax traillii. Next base: position 123,891 of record NW_020956347.1, on the reverse strand, counting down.
ATTTTGCTGATTCACCTGCGGACGTCTCAGAACATTCAGACTTTGGGGAGAAGTGAAAAAAATAGATCCGTCATGAGGAATTTTCTTTTGGACTATTATCTGCTGGTTTTACTTCTTTTTATGAGATCACCTTTTTCTTCTGGAACAATTTCAGTGGCTGGAAGAATATGTACAGTAACTTGATTTGGAAAATAGAATCATCAGATTCTTGGTAATGAAGAGCTCCTACTAAAACAAAAGCAATTTTCTACCATACATCAGAGAGGGAATTTGAATGTAATCACTTTGCCCAAAGGAATATTGTGTAAGCATTCTTTGCTCGAGGATCTGGTTGCAGAGTACTTCTACTGCATGTCTCAGGATAACATTGCAAATTAAAATGTTTACATTTGTAAATGAAAAACTGACTATGCTTTAATACTCCATGATGCAGACCCCCAAGAGCATCCACACGCGCTTTATCAGACTCACATGAGTTTTAGGCTGTTGTTAATGAGATGCTCTTTTTATCTAAATGTACTTTTTAGTGTTGGTATTTGTTTCAAAATTAGCTGTTTCATAAAGCTTCAGTTCCACTTAATGATAGTCAGTCTTGACCCTTTTAAGTATGGGTAGATGGCATATGCTGCAATAGGAACATATGCCATTCTGCATTTCTGAACACAACATAAATCTGATTAAGCTTCCCTAAAGTACCCCTGTCTAGAACAATTTAGCATCCTCTTCCACTGCGGCGATAAACAACACCACTTGTCTGTCACTGCTGGTTCATGCCGGTGGCTTTGTCATTGTGATCCTCTTAGTAAACCCTGATGATTTGTTTCTGGCTCTCGGTATTTATTTATATTTATTCCTTTAGAGCAAAGAAACAACGTTTCAAAAATATACTCCTGATCTTCCAAATACATTGAGTATATTCATACTGGAATGTGGATATCAACCCAAAAGATATCACAAAGGTGGCTACTTGTCTGCTCTTAGTCATTGTCCCCAGTGAGACCTTTCTCATTAAACTTAAAAGAGAATGAATTCAAGCTTGATTGCACCTGTTGCTGGAGATAGAGGCATCCACATTTCTATGAGAATAAATGCAAACAGTTTTTCACTAAAGATGCTCAATTAGAAAGGGTGTCTTGCTCTCAAGATACAGATTACAACTGCCCAGTTCCTAAGCAAGGAAATCTGTTTATAAGTCACCAGATGTGGAATTCATGTGAATAGAAAAACAATCATTGACCCAAAGCCAAAGTACAACAAAGAGTCTGTTTTAGTTGCAGTAATTACTGTTCATTGAAATCTTGACCAGATTCCATAATCCACTCTTCTTTTTTATGATTGTTATATTCTTCCACTCATCATGGAGTCTGTGTTAGGAGAAGAAATGAAAGACAATTACAACCATTCTTATATGGCTCAGAAAAGGTTCGTTTTGGTTTGGTTTGGTTTTGGTTGCTGTTAGCTACAGGAATAGTATGTGTAACTCCCAGAACTAGAAGCATATATGTGTGAGACGATAGGAGAGAAAATAGTTATCATAGAAAACTGGGGAAGAAGCAGAAAAGCAGCTCAGTGATCTGGCAGGCCTTTATTTTGGTGACTGTGGTGATTGATGGCAATTTCTGCTGTAAATTCAGTGTCTTGTAGGAATCATACTGACACGTTATTTACCTACGTATATTAAGCCACTTCTCCACCATCAAGAAAAAATAACTTTTTTTCTCTTATTTTTCAATGTAATTTATTTCCCTTTAAAAAGCAAAAAATCAGAGCACGTATTGAAACAGTGTTTGACTAGACACTGAAATTATACATAACATCAGCAACCTGGATTTACTGTGTAATGGAGTCAAGTGCATTAAAAGCTCTAAGATCTTTGCTTCTTACTGGCAAGACTCACCACAGGTAGAACCTAATGCTCCTCAATCAGCGACATAGCTCTCGTTCCAGCAGGTTAATGGACATTAACTATGTCATCTTGGTCTCATGCTAGTCTTCAATTAACGTGGCAGCATTGCAAAAAGCACACAAATCACCCATTAAACTAATTTTTTATTGATGGAATTTGCTTGCTGAGTACAGCACGTCAATTTGCCTTCTTTCTTCAACAATTCGCAGTGGCAGAAGTACTGGAAGAATCACAAGCACTGCATGTTAGTCAAGAAATTGCACAGTAAGAAAGGTGGAGCAAACAGGCCTGGTTTTAGACCTGGCTCTAGCTTAAACAATGCAATCTTACTCTAAGATGTGTGGGACTTAGCAGTGTTTGCTCTGACATCTTGTGCACACTGGAAATTGTTAATAACTCATGTTATTTGCTACTCTTTTCAAAGACCTATAAAAACAAGGAAGGGGGTTCCCTTTGATTTATATTTGTTAGCAAGCAGAAGAAAGCCAGGTGGCTTGCAGGTGGCTGATAACCTGAGTTACCAGCACTCTCAGAGTCATGACCCATATTGCATGTGATACAGTTAATAGGTTCTGTGAACTTGAGAGATGTTAATTAAACAAAAGAGAGAAACAAAAGCCTGTTGCTTCATACTTTATCATCATTTTCACTAACACAGGTGAAATGGTGCAGTGATACAGTAAGGACATAAACAAATTACATTAAGAGATTTAAATTTTCCTCACCACAAATTTGTGCAATCTGGGTCAATTTTAAATATAAGAGTTCAACACAAGCCATGGGTAGCTCAGTGTGAAATGGTTGGAAGAACCTGCAGAAGACACCGTGCCAAACTTAAAATGCTGACTGGAACTGTTTTTCCATGGTCTGTCATATTTGCTGAAGACAAAGGGCACAATCTCAAAGGCTTCTCACATGGGGCTGCTGTTGCCTGCCCCTGTTGCCTGCCCGCTCTCACAGCAGAGCATGTATTATAGGGATGACTCTAATGCCAGTGAGGTTAGTAGTGCCTTCTTATCTCCAGATTGGGGTTACTCGTACACTAAAGGCCTTTAGGTCCACTAGAAGATTTTTGGAAATTAAAGGTCATCTCTGTAAGTATATGGTCGTTATTTCTATGTCATTTTTTTGAAAAATAATTCTGCTCATTTGTACTTATATTTCTCAAAATTCATGTGATTAATATATCAGGAGAGATTTCCATTAACTTTGAAGATTATCTTTAGTAGTGAGGATCACCTGGCATCACTATTGTATTTTATTAGAAAGGAAATTATTATTCTTCTACCTGAGAGAAAACATGTGATATATAATGAAAAGGTCTCCTAAAGGGTAGAGAGCTGTGATGTGTTCACATGGTGGTATTTCAAAGTACTTCTGGAAAATACTGGCAATGAATGAAAGGTTTGGTAATATTATCCTATGAGCACGTAGCTGGGAATGCTGAGCTCTGGTCCTGGCCCAAGTGATTGATTTCTGTGTAGATTTGAGCAGTTTCTCTGTTTTCTAAAACAGAGATAATAGAACTTACAGATCAACCTTACAGGAAGGCTGAGAAATGCTTGCAAAGCATTTTGAACATCCCTACCATGATATAAATTTTAAGTGTCAGTATATATCACTACATTGATGCAAGACTGTGATATATAAACTGAGCTTGAAAATACTTTAAAGAGAGTCTAATGCTAGAGAAAGCCCACCTGGCTTGGCCTAGAAAGGCTGCAAATACAGAGACCACACATACGAGGACTGTAGCCTTAGATTCTCTTTAATACGTCAGAGATTTTGGATGATACTATAAAGTAGCAAAACATGAATATGTGATGGGATTTTCTTTAGGTATTTGTACATGCATAATTAATTACTTGGGGTTTTTTCTTGGGAATTATAGTTTAAATTATAACTGGATTTATCTTGAGTAAAATGCTGAAGAGTTAGAAAATTACCATTTTAGAAAATTACCATTTAAGAAGTTTTCCTGCCAATTACCTTTCAATTACAGGATCAGTTGGCACCCATCTCCTGTGCTTTTTTTTTTATAGGAAAAATAAATAGAAAAATACTTTCGTTTATAGATGACACACATGTTTTGAGCACTCACTGGTAATTAAAACACACTTGCAGTCTAGAGCACTTCAACTTTGATCCTGTGTTAACCACGGTGATCATGGAACTGTCGTGAGAGGTGGATGTGTTCAGCATCACATTTACTTTACTGCAAGCAGCTGATTCTATTTCAGATCTTTTCCCAGATTTGACTAAGGTTCTTGAGGAGAGCAGTTTGGTCAGTAATTTTATGGTGCATGCTTCTGATATGTAGGAATGGAATGGATATCAGGTGCACTAATGAAGCCTGAATCCTGAGCCTCGGCCCTTGGGGAGTCTGAGAATTTTTTTTTTTTGACACATCTGTGACCTGACACAGATTTCTGAAGTAAACTACAATTGAGATGTCTCCTTTGCCAACTAAATGAAAGTGCTAGAGAGTGCTTGGTTTGTAGTGCTGTGAGTGACTGACAGCCCAGGGCATTTTTTAGGCCCATTTCTGAATCTGTAGGTGGGCGTCTGTAGTAGAAATCTGTGAACTGAGACAGGAGTACTGGAAAAGCAGAAGCAAGAAATACTTTTACGTGATGCTGCCTTCCGACTCACTCCATTCCCCCTAATTTCCCTTTTAAATCTAGAGACTAATGGAACAAGAGTTGTTTGGTAGATAGGAAATTGCAGATTACCCAAAGGGTTATGAAAAAGGCATCTACAAATCCACTTAAGGCATCTGCAAATATACAAAGTCAGTGACATTGGAGACCCCACGAAAGATAGTGTTGTCTCTTCAGCAGAAGTTTCTGCAGCCCTGGAATATCAGAAAGCAGGAATATATTTAACAGGGTCAGACACAATAGCAGATTGAAGCAATTTAAAGGACTGCTGAGAAAATGAGCAGGTATCAGAAAGAATAATGCAGGTAAGAGTGAGTTGTGTACAGGCTTGGAAGAAAGTATGAAGAGCTCATTTTTTATAGCTTTACGAACATGAATCTGAATACAAGATGAAAATAATCTTGAACCATGTCTTGAAAGACGATATGGGCAGTGACAGCAGTCGTACCTTGTGTTAATTTTTCTCTTGGAAGGGCACTGGTGCCCAGGTGGTTCAGGCCCAGCACACTGCTCTGCCTTATGCTCCTGAGGAGAAACGAGAGAGGAGCCAGAGTCTCCAGCTAAGAGGAGCATGTGGCCAAATCAGGACCTTCAGTCATACAGAGAGCTCCAGAGTGACTGGAGTTTCTTCATCTGTTTCTGTAGGACTGTACACTGATTTTCACCATCATCTTCTCTGCCTAATCCCCCTCATTCTCTTTCCTATCTATATACATTTACTCTCTACCCCTCTATCTCCCTCCCAGTTCAGCGTAACTATAGGTTTAGAAATTAGGAATTTATGTTTTCAGTGATGATGTTCGCTCTCCTCATGTGTTAAATCTTTCATCCATCTTATATCTCTCATGTTTTCTTAGGTTATAAACTCTTTGTATGCTACAACCAGGCCTCTCCTGCTGTGTTAAACAAGTAAACAGTGCTGCTACATTGCAACTCTAGTTTGGGCTGCTTTAGGTTTAACAGGCTGATTACCTAAATTTTACTGGCCTGAATCAAAGTGGAACAGTTTCAGTTATGGCCTAAATGAAATCAAAGTGGACCCAAAGTTGCTTTCATCCATAATGTAGTCTTAAATAAAAGCCACACTAAAATGCCTGAGTCTTTTTGTTGGCAACAATGAAAACCTTTTCTGCTGTAGATCTCTGTGGCTTTTTATATTTATAAGTTTTTTTAGGTTTTAAGTTTTTGTTAATAATGAACATTTTGCTTAGTAGTAATTGAGATAGTTAAATCATGGTTTTTCATTTAGGATTAAAAGGGTAAGAGCAAAATGTGAATTTCATGTGTTCAGTTTGAAAATATCAGCAGCAGCTGATTTTGTGCAGCAAGCAGCAATCACATCAGACGTGTCTGGATTTTCCTCATGTGCATCTGCACAATTTTCCATGAGGTAGCTTGAACGTTACATCGTTGGAGCTGAAAAGACATTGTGGTGAGAGAACATAAATCCAGGATTCCTTGCCCTCTTTAACAACTGTTGGTTTGTTTGACTTGCAGGCACTTTTCTTGTCTGTCTTCTAAATATATGTGCCCTGGTGTTCCAGCAGTTATGAGCACATTGTTGGCCAATATAAACGCTTTCTATGCTCATACCACAGCAGCAACAAATGTATCCGCCTCAGATCGCTTTGCCGCTACTAACTTTGGGGTAAGTAAACTTTCTTTTTTAACAGAATTCTAGTCTTCTTCTTTTTTTTTTTTTTTTTTTTTTTTTTTTTTTTTTTTTTTTTTTTTTTTTTTTTTTTTTTTTTTTTTTTTTTTTTTTTTTTTTTTTTTTTTTTTTTTTTTTAAGGCTGATATCAAAGGTATTTTTGATTTAATGGTTTTCATAAAATACCACTAAATGACATGAAATAAAATATTAGTCAGAATTGAAATTTATTAAACACAAATTACAGTTGTTTGAAGTAGTGATAGAGGTACTAGTACCCTTCTCCAGTATTAGAATAATAGAGACATTATGAATTTTAGGATTTTCAAGACAACATTATGAAATTATGCATTTGGATGAGTAAACTAAGAAAGATTTAGTTTTGGTTTTGCTTTTGGCTTCCCATCAGAAGTCAGAAACATAGTTATCAGATTATCATCGGTAAATAAATGCAATTTCTGCCTGGAAAAATATGTAGATTTTCAGTTTAACAAAGAATGTTTGCTCTGGATGCTAAAAAAAATGTTGGATTGTAACAGTGTATTAAGTATAGCATTCCTGCATATTTTTATATACAGGGCCTTAAATACCTGAAACTAAACAGTAGTTTGTATTTCCTGAACTTTTGAGATACAACTTATGTCCCTAAATTCACTTTGTGTAGTAAACACACTAAAGATTGATTTCTATTATTATTATTGAATTCTGAATATACTTTGGATCTGATGCTACTGCTTATAGCCATAAATAGTCCAACAGTTAATTCTAAATGCTCCTAGAGTAGTATTGACAATATATTTTGAAATTTAAGGGATGTCATAAGTCAGTACAAAATTTTTTTTTTTAAGAATTCCATTAAATCCTCATTTTCAAGTCCACAGAGTAACTTTTAGAGAAATACTTACTCTCAATATCAGTTGATTTTTCTTTTAAATGTTCAGTCTGGTGGAAGTGCCCACATATAAATTTACCCAGGGTTGGGTCTTTAGTTTGGAGACAGCTTGTTCTTGAACTGGAAGCTTATCTCCTCCTGCTAGAGATTTGCTTTGAAAGAGGAATATTAACCTGGCTCCTTCACTCTAAAGGAAAACATTTTATGGTGAAAAATCGATATTAGAACATTTGTGATTCAATTATTGTATTACCATGACAGTACAGTATTTCTTTGTTCTTACTCAGGTTTCCCTTTTAAAGCTGATTGATGGGTTTTTATGGAATGACTCTGCACCGCTGTTGAAACCAGGCTTCTCTTTCAATGTTCAAGCCCTATTAGACCTTTGAGTTTGATGTAACTTTTGAAATTTATAATGTTTCTGCTGGATTGTTTTTATCCTTTCCCCCCCCCCCCCATTTTTCTAATGATCAGAACTACTTTTATCCTCAGATTGGACAGAGATTAAGTCCTTTCTCTGATGTTAATGCCAGTTTAACTGACGCAATTCCAATCCAATTCATAGTTCAACAGATGGGTGGAAAAAGAGTAGTAAGCATCACTAATAGAGATTTGGAGCTCTTTTTTCAGACAATTGACTTATAGGCAAAATATTAGATTATTTTCCTCTCTTGAGTAAAAAGGCATTTTTTAGTGAATAGCTGCACATCATTCATCAAAAAGAACATCTCAAATTCAAGTCCTCAGGCTACAGCTGGGAATGATTTGGCTGACTGAATATCTCAGTACAGATCTATAACATGACAAAAAGTTCCCTTATGATTGATCCCTTAAGGGAACTGTGCCAAATTAGTGGCTCTTGGTGTAGGTTAGTACTCCGCTGATGAGGGACAGTGCACAAAGACTATTTTGAAATTACTGCCGATCGTATTTGGGGGATGGTGTGGGTACAATCAGTGCATCCTGAGAGGTATCAGGTCTTGCTACTTCCAGAAGTCTGCTGCTTTCACATGGGCTGATCAGGATTTCTGCGCAGTTTTGTGCAGCAGACTATGGAAGGTGTTCTAACGTGGTAATTAGAAACTCTCATTAGTATTACTTACAACTCACCTGGATATCTCACAGCAAAGTATTTTCACTGCACCTTCATCTATCATGATAACAAGTTAATCTCCACATTTGAAAGGGAAAACTGTAATGGCACAGTATTAGTATTACTTAGCTTATTTCTACAAAAGTCATTGTTTCTGAAGTATAATTTTCAGTCATACTTTTATGCCGGATCCTGCTGTAAATGAGCATCATTTCTTACTCATTAAAGGGAGGGGAAAGTGCTTTCTTCAAGAGTGTAAGCAACTGTGAGGCAAATATAAGAAAAGGAAATACAGCATCAGATGGTCCCTGTTACCTCAGTAATGTATTGCACAGCTGCAATTTAATGCATACCAGGTAAATCTCAATATAGACAGAAAGGGAAAATCAGGTGAAAAAAGATGCATTGCCTGGCCTTGAAACACAGATATTTCAAACCAGCATTTATATATGAAACAGTGGAAAGCAAACTGATTTTCAAATAAGTTAAAAGTGAAAAGCAGCTTTCTGAAACCCCACCAGCTACAGGAACCTGCAAAATCTATTCTTGTTTTCTTTTCCCAGAGAGAAAAGTTCATAAAACTGCTGGATCAATTGCACAATTCTCTGAGGATTGATTTATCCAAATACAGGGTATGTATAATGTATTCTATCTAGAGCTAACATGAGATCCCAAATTCTGTGGAAAAAAAAATTACAAAATTTAAGAAAAAAGAAAAAAAAGAAAGAAAAAACTTAGTATTTTTTTTCCAAAAGGTAAGAACGGGTCAAGGGATGAGCAGATATTCAAGATAGAGTATGATTCAACTTCAATTAAGTTAGTCTATAACTAGTCTATAATAAGGTTAATTCATCTGGGAATTACCTTCACTGACTCAGGTATTGCAAAGTGCAGTTCCTGCTGGGTTTATTTGAGAAAGTGACATCTTTGCCACAACGTCCACCTTAAGATCCCAGTAATGTTGGAAAAATCTCATCTTTGCATTTTTCTACGTGATAGGAATTTCAGTTTTATCTTTGCCTCGTGGAATCTCTTTCCACTGAGCTGTGCTCCCAAGGACAGCGTGCACTGGATACCTGCCGGGTCCCACATGGTTCTGAACCCCTCTCCTTTTCATTTCCACTGCACCAGGAAACTTCTGGACAACACAGGAGCAGTTAGGGCTCCATCAGCTATGGCTCTCTGAGCTTCTAGGAATGACAACCTCCAAGTCAAGGATTTCTCTGTTCATCTGGCCTGCTTTCTAAAACTGGAGGAGAAATGGAATATTTAACGGCATTAGAGGGAGAAGTTGCACATACTCAGTTTTTAAGACCGTGTCCTTCATGCAGCAATATTTATTGCAATACCTTTTAATTTTGAGGAATGCTATCCAGATAATATTGTAGCATGAGGCTGTTTGGCCCATGTTGCATTAGTGGGAACCCATTTAAACAACACTGCTACCCATCAGTCTGTTAACCCAGAGATCATAGCAAAAATTACATGTATTATTTCTTCATTAAGATCACTACTGCATTTATGCCCACAAGTGAGGTATGTGCCATGAAGAACTCTGAAGTTATTTAAATTAGCAACAGTTTCCAGTCTTTTTGTAGTATTTTTTTCCTCCATTCATGTTTTGGAAATATAACAATATTTTGAATCACTGATACTACAAATACAGGAGCATTATCAAAAGTGTTCCTACTCATGTCAAAGGGATATTCATCCCTGACTTCCTCACAGGCAGAATTCAGGTAACATGGGAACATCTCTAATCCTTCCAAGCAGCATCTTAGTTTTTCTAGAGGGTTTTTAACTAATTGTTCAAGGATCTTACCTGTAACTAAAATTTTGCACTCTTCCTCTCTTCCTGATTCACCAGGATAATTTTCCTGCCAGCAATTCTGAAAGACTCCAGGATCTGAAATCAACTGTGGACCTGCTTACCAGCATTACTTTTTTTCGGATGAAGGTATTGTCCTTTATTTGCAAAATGACTCCAAATTAAAAATAATAATAATTTTTAAAAATAATTAAAAGCGGTTACCTTTTATTTTCCAGGACAGTCATACTCTAGTTGATACTGTTAATCAATCAATCGCCTTCCTTTTTAATTTAAATCTTTCAGGTTACTGATGATCATTGAAGGAAAGTAATTTTATTCGTACTTTGTATCAACAATGTGATAAAAACCATTGTTTAAAAAAATAAAGAACCGTATTTTCTTTTTTTTAACTATTATTGTTACATCTCCTGAAGAAAACAAACATCTTTTTAATTACTTTAAAATCAAATCACATAAAGCAATCTCATTTAAACTCCTTAGGAACATGTGTAATATAGAATAATGTTTTCTTAGTAATATCATAAAATCACAAGTCAAACAGCAAAATAGGTCTGATAACTCTATTTGCCTTAGTAACTCCAAAGGCTCTATCTAAGTGATCAAGTACTGAAATATTTTGGAATGGAATGATACACATAATGTTACTGAATGAAAAAACAGAAACACAAAACAACATTTGTTGCAAAAGCATGTGATTTTATTGCATTAGGCACTACATAAAGAGAATTAAAATAATCCCTTAAGTTAAAGTTGAAATTAATGTATCCTAAAATGGAGGGAAAAGCTGAACCCTTTGCTATAAAAATTAAAGTGCTATTTGGCTGATATTCAAAGGAAAGCACGTAATTATATGGTTTAATTATTTCATAAATAATCAAAGAATTTCAGGATGTAAACCCTAAGATGTAAAGGTGTAAACCCTTTGACCTCTTTCAACATATGAGTCATTTCATTCAAATAAAACTTAGAAATACAATCTGCTTGCCTAACTTAAGTATGTCTTTTAATGCATCTGAACTAAGATCTTCCTGGGTCAACACAATTTTTTTTTATTTTATGATATTTCAGTTCTTTTCATCCTGTACGACAGAACTTCATTCGATGATGGGATTTTCTGTTTTCGATGTAATTCTGCCATTCTGCCATTTGCCAAATGTTTTATTAGGTCCTGGAATTGCAGAGCCCACCTCGAGCCAGTACTGTGGTGAAAGATTGTGTAAGAGCCTGCCTGGACTCAACTTACAGATACATCTTTGACAATTGCTATGATCTCTACTCCCAGTTAGTGGATCAGGTGAGGTCAATATGAACTTGTTTCAAGCTATTGCTCATTCATTATTGTTAGTTTACCTTAAGTGAGTAGGAAGCCTTGCAGTGCTCCTTCACATCAGAGCTCTCTTTCATTTTATTTATGCATGAAGGAGCAATATATCATAAATACACCCACACATAGCTATGAACTCCAAAATGCTTACCAAGCTGAGTTTCAAAATGAGCATGTTAACTCATAATTGAGTCATCACATCAGACATGACTGTAAAATTGTCCAGTGATTTTAGGGAAGATGACATTAGATTGATTACTGTTCATTTAAGATCTGTAACTGGAAAATATTTTTTTTAAAATCTGATATTTCACTTTAGCAGCTTTAGAAAAAACACTATCATAATTTGCTGAAAATTATATATTGTCTTTCCAGCCTTTTATTTTAACACATATGATGCATACTTGGATCCAAGCTTTAGTAAAAGCTTTAAGAAAGCAGAGGATAATTCTGAAACATTTCTTAATATTAGTCTGTCAGGCTGACCTAATTATAGCATTTATTGTGTTCCAAATGTCATTCAAAATCTTTGAGAATGTTGCTTATTTTTTTCCGACTACATGGCCAGAGTTCATTCTATAACATTAAAACTGAGAACTATCTTAAAGGACCATCACTACTTTATGACATTACCTCTTGTTCCTTGCATTTTCTGCCTGGATGGTACACTGAAAAAATGGTGTCACAGTGACTATTCCATCCCTGAATAGGATTATTTGTTTGGCAAAAGCACATTTTCTGTGTAGTATACACTCATACTATTGATATAAGACATCAAAATTAATCTGAAAGTACATTTGACTTGAATCCAAAATATTAATTACTGTATTTCAGGAAGGGTAGTATATACTATTTATTCAACTTTTCTGAAATGAGAATTTGCTTTCTGATGTTGGATTCCTGCTATGTGAGATAACTTACTGCAGCTTTGAACATACAAATTTCCCACCACCACCATGAGCACTCCACACCCTTAGTTCTCATTTATCCCAGAACAGATTATATTGTAAGCTGAGTAGGAGTATAAATTAGTAGAAGGAGCAGCTTCAGGCATCACATCTATTTACGTCATAAACTGCTCTGTTTTCTTGCTAATGTTTACTCTGCAGCAAATTGATCTTGTCTGGTAAATATAATATGAAGTGCTGCTACTCTGGGTATTACATAAGTCTGCAGTTCATCAGCAGATTCCAGCAATTTTAGTAAACAGCTAAAAATTAAGTAGTCTTAGTTCTGCAAAGCATTGTAACACCTGCAAAAGCCTATCTGTGTTCAAAAAATTCACTGCTTTTTTCTGTGAATTCATAAAATAGTTTAGCCTGTCTATTGTAAAAGATGGTTTTAAAATACAGGGCTATTATAGCCCTTCTGTTTGTTATTTAAATGAACTGCATTTCACTGTAGTTCTGTGCCTCTTGTGTTCTTTTTCACAATATCTCCAGCAGGGGTGGTTTTACATAGAAATACTAAGCAGACAGGTGTCTACAGAGTTACAATCACCAGGAAGTGCAAGAAGCTTCAGTGAAGATTTGTAAAAAATCCAAAATTTAAAATACAGATAAATAGAGTGCATTCAAAATAATTAATTGCTAACAGTAATCAAACAACAATCACATATAATCTTAATGCCAGACAGAACTTTATTTCACATCAAGTGGGAAACAATTCTGAGAACTATAACTAGTCTAGCTTTAATAGAGAGATGAGTAAAATAATTCAAATTACTCCCAAAATTCTGCATCAACTCTAAAGTTGTACAAGGAAACTGTGGTCACCGTTATTCCTATCAGTACATGCACATGTACATTTGCTTTTAGGAACACCTAACTATACAGCTTGTTCAAACCTCCAGCTGTGGAGGTTTCCCAGTGAATCCAGGTGACTGGCTTGTAGTACCACTGTTATAATAATGAAGCAGTAACCAGTATTGTAATTAACATTTCATTAGCTTTGTGTCCAATCCCCTTAGTCCAACTACACCATATTCCACCCTTCAGCCACTCCTCTTTCTGTCTACCTCCCCACCAGGTGAGGTCTCCTCTCAGAGGGAGGAAGGCAGTTCATCCCACCATGGGGTGCAGCACAGGAGGCTCATGTTTCAGCTGCACAGCTGAGGTTTGAGCTGTGACTACTGAGAACTGAAATCAGTGAACCCCAAAGCAACAAGAAACGGTTCATATGTAGGTCACCACCTGCTCTCTCTCAGGGGACAACCTGGCAGCTGCTGTCCTACTGAGGCCCACTGAGCGCTCAGGGTGTAGCTGTCTGTGTGGAACTCATGTCAGCCATCACCTGTGTTTGCTTCTGCCTGCATTGCTTCTGCCTGCAGGCTGAAACTCTCAGCGATGCCTGCCACAGTATGTCGAGAAAATACGTTTAATGTCTGAACGTGTGTAATTGTTTGATTTTGGGGCTGAAAATAGAACAATGAATGATGACCTTGAGGGTGCCCAAGCTGGAGTTTTGGGGAATTTATCACTATAAGAAGCACAACAAGTAAATTACAAAATATGCTCAGCAGTCTCTCTTTTTATTGCCCTCTACCTTTGTGTCGGACACACAATCACTGTTATAAAGCTAATGTCTTGCAGCAAAATATCACCCTGGGGAGCAGCTATATTTCCTGGGGTGAAGCCTGGCAAATGCTAGCAGTGTGCAAAAATAGCGTGCTACAGTTCCACACCAGAATACAGAGAACAGCTGATGACAAAATACAAGTGAGTACTAAAGAGAGTAAGATATGACAGCCTGGCAGTCCTACTGATACATTTATTACTGTCCTCATTGTTTGAGACAAAACCCTCTGCTGAGGAACTACCTAGTTCCTTATGCAGCAGATACAGTATTCTCTCTTTTTAATTAACACTGATCTGAGTGGAGTGCTTAGTTTCCTCGTGTGGAAAAAACAAGTCTTGAAAAAGTAGTTTCAGAAGCACTTTGATAACTTCCTGACTCAGTTTATAGGAGGGTGGAACGAGATGATTTTTGAGGTCCCTTCCAACCCAAATAATTCTATGATTCTATAATGACTCTAAGAATAGGGTTTCAGTTTCAAATAAGAAAACACTTGAGGAGTTAGTTACTATGCAACAGCATTGCTCAGAGAAATTCCTCACAGGTTTTGAATGCATGTTGAGTGCCTGCAAATGTTTCTGGTTTTCAATATTTTACATCCATAAATATAGATCAAAAAAAAAAATGTATCGAATTCTAAAAATAGGTGTGTTCAATATATAAATGTCTATATATGTGTATGTTTTATGTATAATGCATATTGAATATCCCCTGGGGATTCTTAACATCTTCCAAATTAAGTAATACTAACTAAGCAGTTTAAAAATACAGAAGTACAGTTAAAATTAGTATTTCATCATCTAAGACTGGTATATAACATAGCCTTTTGTGTCCTCATGCTAATCAGGGCTGCTGTGCTGGTTTCCATTCAGTTTGCACTCTGTCATTCTTTATATAGAAAATATTATATTCTGAAACCTAACTTGGGGTATCAGACAGCAATAGATAAGTTTCTGATATCATAGGATTGGACTTATCAAAGTCACACAGAGACTAATGTGTATTGATTGTGCAGAACATAACAAAATAAAAACAAAGCAATATATAAACCCAGACATTCATCCTACAAACTGGTAAAATCAATGATGACAGTAGTTGAAAGGCCTGTGTTCCTCAGAACCCAGATTTGTCTCAGGGTAATACAGATGTAGATTTTAATTCTGCTTCACACTGTGCCTGCAATTGCTTTCTCCACCTTCAGTCAGTGTTCCAGAGTACAAAATATGTTTGCTTGTCAACAGTTTAGCCTTTTCTTTTTTTTCCTCCTTGAACTTGGAAAAATCCCTCTATATTTTATTTTTTCTATTATTGAAGTCCCAGCCACTGATTTGGGTGGCTCTGTGGTACACGATCCATTGCTTTCATATATGAATTCAGTTCATATGTGCAAATATATAGAGAGAGTCATATATACATATGTGTATATGCATGACATATATATAGTAAAAGGAAGTTGAGAAAAATATGGTTTAGTGCAGGTAAAGGATTTATTTTGATACATATCCTATGAGAAATTGCTCTTACTTCCTCTTTCTGATTTTGATGTCTTCTGTGGTAAAAGACAAAAAGTCATAAATCACATAGTTTAGAAGTTACATTAAAAAAAACAAACACAGAATCTGCACTATTTCCCATGTTTGTAAATCTTTAGTGAATACTGCGACTTCTCTCTGAAGATATTTTTCTTATAAGGTGTTTGCTACAACTTTAGAGTGATCCTAAACAAAAGAAATAGCCAAGTCAATTAACAGAGTGTATAAAAACCTGTATTGTCATTTCTTGATGGTAAGACATCACCTGGTGTTACTGTTTGCTTGATCTGCCAGCAGAAGCCTCTCAGGAATATCACTGTTCTGCCTTCGGCCAGTTTAGTTGTTGAGCTTTTAAGTACAAGACATCTTACAGCATTTCATGGATCTGTGTGTGGGACAGCAATACCTCCCAAGTGATGTCAAGATATTTTCAGTGGTTTCACTTTCCTAAGTGAAAAGATTGGTGAAAAAGAAAGTGATTCTGCTAATTGGCAAACTTTCATTCATATCAGTATTCCTGAAAGTTTTCTTGGTTAATATAAAGAGCAGCCTGTGATTTTAGCTTGTTAGTGCTGGATCAAACAAAAACAAAAGACAGGAAACTGCACAAAATCATTCTTTTTAGAAGTCAAGAATTATGAATAGCATCTGTTTAATTAATGATTTTGTCATCTTGATATGTTGAGATTTTATCTTCCTCTTGACCTTTTCAGTTGTATTTTTTTAAAAATTCTCAGTGTTGTTAACATCCTCCACAGTGATAAGCAGTATTTAGTGGTTCACATAAATTCTCACTGTATTTGTGCCAATGTGGCACTAATTGGGTATATCAGGTATTTAGTTAATGTTTTTACACTAACAGTTTCTTCTAATGAATATAACTAGAGTGAAAAAAGAAAGTTACTGTTACCAAGATAAGCTTTTTCCACTGAATAGACCACACAGTTAACTATGTTTATACTCCAGAAATTCGGTGTATAAGCTGTTGTAAGCATATACTTTGCCTGTGTACAATCTAATCTAATCTTGGCATTTTAAAACCTCTTTGTGCAACCTGTGCATAGCCTGTAAATACTCTGTACTAAGTAGGTGTGCATGGTATTATTTCCTAAAGTGAGAGGATGCATATCAGGGAGAATTGATTGGATATGGGACCAAATCAGAGGATTGAGACATGAGCTATTATGGTCACAGTTACGAAATCAGAGGAGATAATTGCTTGGTTTTCAGTTTTTTGAGACCACAGTGAAGGAAAAACTTAACTTGTTCTTTCATCTTGTAAGGGGGTATTCTTCCTGACTGTTCACTACACACTGATGATGGACCCATGTCACCAACACTGACTTCAGCAAAGCACTTTGGAAATCAACCTTCAGTGCCTCTAAAAAGTGTTTAATTTAGTTACAAATATGTTAAAATGTAACTATAATTATATGATGATGTGCCCCCACTCGCTTTTTCTACACTGTTATGGTGTTCACTGTTCCCCTCAGTCGTGCCAGTAGAAACATTTTGAAGTCAAACACACTACGCCAAGAAAATTTTTTTCTATATGAAAATACCTTGTTCTGAAGTTATTTTTTATTCCAAGATGGAACTTTCTTCTGTTGTTTTTTCAACTCTGCAACTACTCAATGAACTCAAATTTCCATCATTGTTTTGCCTCATTATAATGGCGCTGCACCAAGCCTGCCAGTTGGAGAAGCATTTGGCCAATGCTGACACAAGGTGGGATTTTTTGGGGTTGTCCTGTGCAGGGCCAGGAGTTGGACTCAATGATCCTTGTGGGTCCCTTCCAGCTCAGGGTATTCTGTGTTTCTATAATGCTTCTATGAAGGCATCTGTTACCAGAAACCACATAAAACAAACAACAATGCCAACAATACTAACAGTGTAAAAACAGCTTGAATGATTCTGTTTCTAATAACGAGTTAGATTTTAGGTAAAGAATTGAAATTGCCACTGGGCATCACTGAGTAGGTACTTTAATTTCAAGCACACAACTCCTCCTGTTAATGTGAAACTATTTTAAAATGCCTTCTCTGGGTCTTTTGAAAGCACCATATTGATTTTTTAAAAATACCTGTTTCAGAGAATTTTTGTAGAAAGAGCCTCCTTATGCAGCTACTACTTTGTAAATTAGTTACTTTTTTCTATCTCTATTAAAAAAATGAACTTCACATTCTGTGATTCACATTCACAGTCATGAAAAGCTGTCTCAGCCACATGTCACTGCAGGTTGTTTGCTGTGAAATATAGTTTTTGTATAAGATGCTGAGATAAATGTGAAGTGGCTTTGTCTTCTAGAACTGCCTTTCAGTTGATTTGACTGAAACATGCACAGACCTCTGAGAAAAAGGCGGTATATTAGACATAAATCTTTGATATAGAAACAAGGCCTTCTAATAAAAATATAATGTACACCAATGAAAGCCCTTGTGAGTGACATTAATGCTCCAATGTTCATTTCTGTTTTGAAAAGCACTCTCATTTGCATGTGTGGTTTTTAATTGCCAGCGACACCAGGCCCATCCTCTCTTGTACCTGAGCTTTATTTCAGTTGCTTTAGACATTTGAAGTGGTACCATTTGTAGTGCAACTGAGTACGTAGCTGTGTGATTAATGACACTTTTCTAAAATATTCCACAGTGGCCACAGAAACAATTTCAATTAAGTGCTGTTGAAATTCCCTTTCTGCCATTTTAAATGCTGTTAATAGATAAAAGTTAATTGAGGTTAAAATAACATTTCATTAATTCACCATGACACTAAAACAGTGTTATGTCTACTCAAAAAGACAGGGTCCATTGCAGTGGTCATACATGGACTAGGAATAAAAAGTACAGATGTTTAAACTTGCAGGATCACAGGCATGTGTTCTTTCTGACTTACTAACTGAGACCCCTTTCCATCTCAGACAGCTGTGTAGAAGAGGCAGAAATTATATGTGTATTTATGTGTGTATCCATACAGAGCTAGAAATATTTATTTTCATCTTTGGGTCTCTGCAATGAAGTTATTTATTGGACATTGATAAGGAATCTGATCTTTCTGTCAAGCAAAGAACTGCAGAATACTTTGTCTAGGAAATTGTAGGCTAAGAATTCATAAACCAAAACTGTAGAGACAAAATATCTGTAAATACACATTTCAGTGAAACTAAAAAGTACAAAATTCTCAATAAAATAAAGGGAAATTTAACTGCTTCTGCATTTAGACCATACAGCATAGCAGCTGTTAGGCTGAATATCTTCAGTGTATAATTCAAAACAAAACATTAAATGCTCTTTAGCATTGATTTGTTTGGTCTTTATTATGT
The DNA here is from genome assembly GCF_003031625.1 of Empidonax traillii. Classification (NCBI taxonomy): domain Eukaryota; kingdom Metazoa; phylum Chordata; class Aves; order Passeriformes; family Tyrannidae; genus Empidonax; species Empidonax traillii. The sequence continues at coordinate 105,109 of NW_020956347.1, read as the reverse complement.
AGGGTATAAAAGTTCTGCCTCAGCAGACAATTTTACCTGCACTCAGTTTCAGCCCAACAAAGAATTTAAGAATGTACTTAATTAAAGGACAGACATAGACTAAAAATAAAGCCTTTATTGATCTTCTTTGCTGATGTGACAGTCTTTTTTTTAATATTTTTCCACAGCCAAGTACAATACTCCATAAAATCTACTCTGAGTTGGATAATCAGTCTTTTTCCGAAACTTCTGAAGATTCTTAGCATGTCACTTTTCCCAGCCAAGTAACAATCTGTAGATGGAAATCCATAATGTTTTATCTAATTTCTCTAGTAAAAATATATTCAATCTTGTTTTAACAGAGTAAGAAACAAGAAGTTCCTAAAGAAGAGCAGGGACCAACAACAAAGAATTTGGATTTCTGGGCCCAGCTTATTACTCTGATGGTCACCATTATAGATGAAGATAAAACAGCATATACACCAATCTTGAACCAGTAAGTAACTAATTTCCCTATAAAAGTTAAGAATCATGGATTTATGAAAATAAGGACAGGAAATGCACTTGAATCAGTACTTGTAATTTTAAATAGAATCTAGCTAGAGGCTTTTATGCAGAACATAACATTGGCATAATTTGATGAAAACTTAGTGCTCTGATAACTGAAAGACAATCTTTAGTTTTGGGAGCTTTAAATACAGGTGGTATATGAACCATCCAAAAAAGTAAAGTTGCAAAATGCTATGCAAGAGAACTAAATGGTTCGAAGCAAAGTTCAGTGAAAAGGTGTGATAGCATTAATGTTATTATAGTCCCTTGATGCACATGGTGTTCAAATCACACTGAGAGTCTTTTAGGCATGAGTTTTAGGGATTTATTTGTAACAGAATAATGAACTACACAAAAAGATCCTCTCCAAATTTACAATTGGCTAGGGAGAAAGCCTAACCACACTGACTTGGAAATTTGTAAAATGGAGAGCAATATTCTAGAGATGGAAGTTGACTACTCAGAATTGAAGATGTAAGGGATGAGGGAGGTACAATCAATAACCAAGACAGGTCAAATAACTTAAGGTTGATGCAGTAGTAGAAAAGAGAGAGCCAATCAATAAATATAGAAGGAGGAGACAGAGTGCTGTGTTTGAACACAAAATATACAGGAGTGCAAAGGAACATGTTTCACATCTTACAGCTGCAGAAACTGATGTAGCACTAATTGAAATGTGATGTGATGAGGCCCCAGGGAAATGGTTCAGCTCCTTTAGCTCTTTGGAGCTATTTTACAGAGAGACTGTAGAAAATCTGGGCACAGTCTGGCTGTAATGACTTATGCTAAAGTTAAATTGAAACCTATATCTGTATTATGACAGAACAAGAAATAGAGGTGTCTGTGGTTGCATTTAACTGAATGGGCTGAAGGGAGCAGGAATAAGTGTGTTTCCTTCAGCCAACATAGGGTAGATGCTGAAGGCACTCTGCACACTGAGATGTGTTTATTTGTTGATAAAAGATACCACACTATTTATGGACTCAAAGTATAATCAACAAAGAAACCTCTTGGTGATAACCAGCAGTTGGAAGATATTTCTTTGCCTTCTGATTCCTTCCTTTAAACAAATGAAGGATTGTTTTAGTTCTGGATAATAAGCATCTCTTTGTTCAGTCATTTCCTGAACTGACCTTATTAAGGAATAAGTTTTTACCCTACAGAGGGAAGAAAATACTTTTCCTGTTTACTCTATTTTTACAATTTAGTGTGAGGTTCCTCCATTAATTTTTTGTTTGGCAGCTGCATAACAAATACACTTATTATAAACCATGTAACTGAAACAAATATACACGTGTTTCATTTCAGTCTCTTTGTTGAAATTAAACATTGGGTTGTTGAAATTAAAATTTGGGTTAATTTTCTTTTGAAAGTTTTCTAGCTATATTTTTATACAAATTTGAGGGAGAAAGTAAAGGGATAAATAACAGAGTTCTTCTAAGGGGATTAGGAGGTTCCCTGAAGTACAGCTGAGTGATTGTGGAAGATGTGAAAAGAGAATCAGGAGAGGACGGAATTGGGACAGATTAAGGGAGAGAGCTGGTGTCTCTGACTTCTCTCCCATTTTCACTGTTATTTTGTAAGTGGAAGAATGAGCACAGGGAATAACGTCTTTGAGAAGTAGGAGACATGAGGAGCAAAAGATGAAGAAGCTGTGAGAGGAAAAAAATTGAAAAACTGTTCAGTTGCTTTGGATACCTTTTTTTAAAAAAAAAAAAGATTCTCCTAAACCAAAAGGAGCATGTAAAAACTATTGAGAACAAATGACAACCTCTTCTTCTTTGCTTATCCCAGAAAAGAAAATAGATTAAAATGCATGAAAGGGAAATATAAGCTGAATACATAAGAATATTGCAAAACTATGATTCCTTATCAGGAATACATGGCCATGAGTGTCTCAGTGGAATATTCAGGCCTACATTGATTTGAAATCTATTTTGGAAATGAGGTAACTGAAGATCCTCAGGAGAGCTCCAAGCATTCTGATAGGAGTTTTCACAATTTTATAATATTGCTCAGAATTCTTTTCCTCAACCATTTTTGGAAACTATTTTTGTATCTACCTTAGAGGCAAAAATTATGCTGTGATACAGTAGTTTGAACTGTATCAGATTATTAATCCAAATGAAACATGACTGCCTCAGCAAGCACTGCAGCCACTGACAGACCAGATCAGACCATCCAATGGGAGTGTGGGAACAACCTGCAGTTCTTATATGACATAAGAAACTCGATAGGTTTGAGGGGAAAAACATGGTCTGTTTTTTAAGGTGTGAAATTCTCATTCAAGTAGTTGAACAATGTAAAATGTGCTTGAAATCTGATTCACAAGCAAATCTAGGGCTTCCTGTTACTTGTAAATACACATTGTACGGGCTGTGAGACAGCAGAAATTGCTATCCAAATAGAAGAGTTATTCTAATAAAAGGAACAACAAATCAAAACCAAAATCTTCAACTGAAATATGCTTGTGCATTTTGAAAGCAAAATCTAAACTTTATGCCTCTGCAATTTTTATTTTTTTTTTATATATACTCAGAATAGTCATGTTGTTATTGTGGTACAAATTTAAGAAACAAGACAGCTCTAGTGGGACTTTTCAGTTTGTTCTTCACTGATCCTTAGATCTTTGCAATGCAAGGACCTGTTTTCTCTGTGATCACACAGTGTTCCACACACTCCCTCCCCATTCCACAGTATGGAAAGTACTGGGTCGTGACATCTTTGGGAGCAGATTTCCTCATGCTTCAGGAGCTAGGATGTTTGATAAAGCTGTGAAGAAAAGGATGGTAACTTATACTGCAGAAACAGCAACGTGTGAGTCAGTGAGTTGTGAAAGGTGCGTCAGTGGGAAAAAAAGTTATAGAAAGAAGTGAAAAAAGTCAGAGTACAATGTGTCAGGAACTGGGCTGTGTCAGGCTGACTAGAATGTTTTGTTGATGGTGGAAAGTGAATCTGACATGTTTTGTGTCTTGATTTGGTGATATTTTCCATTATCAGTTACACTTTATTCTGTGAAAACATAGGAAAATCACTTCTTTCGTTGGACTTGTGAACATTATCCTGCAAAACAAAGCCCCACTCTGGTTTTTCACCACGAACACTGTCCTGTGCACTTGTAGTACTGTAAGACCAGGTTAGTTGTATAGACTAATAGTTTTGTAGTACAAAGTATCTGTCTTATGTTTTCTCCAAGAAAAGGAATGTTACTTTATTTAAAAATGAAAACTTTGGCTAGATGGAGAATAGAGCATAAAAAGTAAGAATAAATGAACTCTTTGCTCACAGTTTAAATAGAATACATATTTTCCAAAATCAGATAGAACTTTGTCTTAAGGGTTAGTGAAGCAGTGACCATGGCCAGCACTCTACAGATGGTCTGATCTAACCTCTTGCTGCAAGCACAGGACAAAAATTAATGTATTCACTCATAAGACCGGTGAGATTTAATACCTGGATGAGATTGAACCATCCAAGGATGGAATATGAGCTATTCTGAGAATGTGCCTCTGAGGTTCAGGGACTTGGATATTCTCAAAATGTAGTACACTGAAGATCTGAGAGCACAAATTAAGAAAAAGCATTTTTAGTTGTCATGATAGGATTTTTGTATTTCAGGGTTGAACTGGAGACATGCAGCACTATCTGGGATAAAAGCTTTGGGAGTTCATTTATGTTTTGCTTATACATTGATTCTTTTCACTTTCATTTAAGCTGAGTTCAATTTCATTCCATTGATCTGTGGGATTTTATACAGCCCTTTGTTAGAATTTTCCACTGAGAAAAGTTTTCCCTACATTTTTTCTTCATTAAAATCAATAGAGAGAAGACATCCAGAAGTGGCTGCCTTTTATATGCAGTTTAGTAGTTTTGGAAATACATGGGTATCATCATGTGGGGGCAACCTAACTGTTTTGGATAAACTCAGATTTTGTAGTATTGTTCTAAGAATGACATAGAAATTGGGAAAATTTTGGCCTACGGGACAGAAATAACAGTATCAGGAGCAAAAAGAATAACAGAGCACTCTCCTGGTCATCCTTTTTCTGTGCTGAGAAATGTGATAATACATGGCTTACAAAGTATGCAATTTGTAGAGTTTTTGCATGAGAAATTTGTCTGATGTTTTGCTGCTTAGGGACCAAAGTCTGAAATAGTTGGAAAAGGAAAAGTCCGTCATTGATTTTAGACTTAGCCTAAGTCAGGTAGGATGACTCCAGGACACTGTATTGAACTACAGTAATTTATACAACACAGATAATTGAAGTTTATGTGTGTGCATGTGTTTTCACAAATTAAAATACATACACATATATATCCCATTAATCAAACAAATGCATTTTTATCAGACCCAGCCTTGTTTTATGGCCAGCTTTGCATTATGGTCAAAAGACAGTGTCAATATTAAATCAGCTGCCAAATACTTCCTCAGAGCAACACTGCCAAAGTTCAAGTCTGGTGCTAAGGGAGCACTCAGGCTGGACTGAAGGTGAAGAAACGAAGACAGCTGAGATGCATTTTGGCTTTTGAACAGCAATTAATTTTATGTTAACAGAATTAATACAGAGTTCTTTAGCTGAGCAGCCATTAGCACAAAGAAGGCTCAGTGAACTGAGATAGCAATTACCTCCTATTAAAGTGACTGAGCTAATGAGCTGTTTAAGTACTTTTTCTGTGCAGATATGATCAGGGTCAAATATGTGCCTAGAAAGTATACATTAATTAGATCATGCTGCTACCACTATAAAGTTGCACATAATTCTCACTCTTTCTTTGTCAGCAAGAGCTTTAAAAATTCTTACACTTTCACAAAAATCATTACAGAATATTTTCTGAATCCCATTAGTGCTTTAATAAAAGGTGAAAATACTTTGGATCAAATTCTCTGCTCATGTAAAATGTTGTAATAAACTCAAGACAAAAGTCACAGACTCTGTGTATTTTCTCATGAATATGATAATTTCCTTACTTTATGTGATCCCAGTGAACTGTGGGTGTATTCGTGTGGCTCTCACTGCACCCTGTGCTGTAAACAAACTGCTTTAACACTCAGGGATTCTGTGATGTACTTTCTGCTCTTCATCTGCATGACCTGGCTTGATCTGCTTCTGTGCCCTGAGAACATCCCACACCTGCATTAAGAACAGCCTTTTTTTTTTTTTTTTAAGACAAATAGCTCTCCTTTAAAATGTGGCATAAAACATAGTGTCTGTCACTTAAATGTCCGCTTTTTTTCTGATAGCAAACAGTGAAGATGGTAACTGAAAGATTAAAGCTTTTCTTTTACATAGAATAAGGAACAGATGGGATCTATGAAAAAGCGGTGGAAAAAATACTGAATTGATAACAGTAGAACATGTCTAAAAAGGACTTTCTCAAAGATGACATGAAGCATAAGACCAAAACTAAAATTCTGAATCAAAATCTGCATTTCACTACCTGTTATCTTTTTCAGTGCTTTATCCATACTTCAAGGTGGAAGTCTTCAGGCAGTGAATTGGATTTAACTAGTAAAAACCAATATAGCTTCACAGACAGCTTCACTGTTTTCCAGTGTAATAAGGGAATTAAGGAAAACCTGTAAGTCTAAACATCTGAGCCAGCTGTATCAGATTTTTCATAAGCCATCTGATTTATCTGAAGCCGAGGAGTCATCTGCAAGATAGATACATGCTTCTTGATTTAAAATGTCATGTGAGGGAATTTGTGCAACATTCAACTAATTATTTACCCAGGCCCCTGCATTGAAGAAGTTTGTATTTGAAGATTGGATGGTTTATATAACTGTACAAAACATAAAATACAGTAAGTGCATACTAGAGGAATTATTTTGTGGAAATATTTGCCTTTCTGCTGTGCAGCTGTAAGGATAATTTCTAACAGCAAGTGAACTGATGTAATATGATTGATTGCAGGTTCCCTCAAGAGTTGAACATGGGGAAAATCAGTGCTGAAATCATGTGGACTCTGTTTGCCCAGGATATGAAATATGCTCTGGAAGGTAATTAGAACAAACTATTAATTACACTAGAGAGTTCACTAAACTCATTTCCACTGTAAGTGACACCTGGCATCAGATTTCTGTGTGTGGTAAGAGCTTTCTGGAGTACCTGTGTAAGATGCTTCACAGGTTAATGAAAAAGAAGTGTTGGAAAGGAAGGAGATCGTTGCACTGTGACTATATGAGGTCATCTGTGGACAAAAGAACTGTGACTCGAAATGCTATTTCTTATTACCCAGTTCTGTCAAAAATCATAAGTGTCCAAAGAACCACAAATATCCTCGCTGGAGAGCACTATAGACACTCCATATTTTCTTACTAGCTGAAAATTGCTAATCCGGCTGTAAGAAACATTTACAGAATGAAATTATGGAGAAAGCACACACTATAATTAAATCTTTTTGTGCTCAAGAGGAGATTGTATTCATTCTAGTTCCATCAGAATCAAATGCAGTTTCATTTTATCCCCTAGGATATTACTGTGGTTAACCATTACTAAAATATACATTTTTTTCAGTATAGCAGACAGTCTTCAACTAATGGCTTCAAACCCACTCATTAAAATATGGTTACTGCTGAAAACCAAGTAAAAATACCTGCATGAAACTGCCATTGACTTTAGTCAAGTCTGCTGCTAATTACAGAGCAAGTCTGACAGGGTGGGAAAAAAAGTACGCGGTTGGACGTAAAAAACAATGTAATTCAACAGACATGAAAGATTAAACAAAATGAATACTTGAAGATCATTCCTATATTGTTCTGTCCAGAATGTCTTTCATAGTGGTGCTTTGATGATATGGTAGATTTTTATGATGACAAACAGAAAAAAGATGAATGACTAGAATGTCTATTGATGAAAGAACTATTTTGTTCATCTGCTGTTGTGTTACTTTATTTTGTTAATTATATTATTTGAATGAGGAACTTGCATACTAACGACAGCGGAGGAAAAAGGAAGAAAGGAAGGAAGGTGATTATAATATGTAGAACGACAACAGAACAGGAGAAATCTAAGACATGGAAAGGGGAAGAAATGTTCAAACTAATGTTTGAAAGTGATGTTCTGTAGTCATGTCAGAGTGAATCAGAAGCAGAAGTCTGAGAAAGCTGATGTCAGGCAGGAGATTATCCTTTGAGAGTGATCAATGAAGGCAAAGGCTTCTGAGAGCTGAGAAGCACAAAAACCAAATGAAAGCCACTGTTACGGGTTAGAACATATTCCTGGTGCAACAACCTCCTATCTGGAGGACAACTACTAGAAAATTGCTGTTCAGCAACTCACTGTCAGGATTGGATCTACATACAGTTAGCACAGATTACTGAGAATTTCCAGTAGCCACTCCTTGCCATGTTTCCATAACCTTGAAGGGGTAGTTCCAGTAGTTCCAGTCTGCACGGGACATCCCTGAGCACCACAACACTCGTAGTCCTTTAGTCGTTGAACTATAAACATCCTGTACTGCAACAGGATAATTCACAGAACATAATTCACTCTATTTGCTAAGTAGAGCATGCTGATCACTCGAAAGGTGGCTTCAGATCAAGCCATGGTTTGTTTCTTGGTTGTAAAGAATAGAACAGGAAGCTCTTGAGGAAGAGTTAATTATACAATATATAAAGTGTAGGTGCTTAGGCTGAATCAGGACTTTAAAAAAATATTAACATTAATCCTAATTCTGCAGAGAGTGATATAGAGGATTCATTAGGAGGCACTTGACTCTTTCTGTCTATTCCAAACCTGTCCCTGAATACGATCTCATCTCTGTGTTGCTGTGGATACTGTCTTTCTGAGTAGAGTAAATGCCATTCTTGTCATTAGAAATTCTAAGTAGCTCCCAGAATCAATAGTGAAAAAGTTCCTGTGTATAAACAATAATTAATGGAAATTGAAATTAGTATAAATTATTATAAATATACACAATTTCACCCCCTATGGTTTCATTCCTAAACAGGAAACTCAATAAATCCAGTCACAAAATATGGATCAGCATGCTGTTTCTCTCCCCAGCTCTGCTGGCTTTTAAATCATTGATTCTTCCCTTAGATATTCTAGAAACTGAGTTTAACTCAGTTGTTAATGGCAATATAACTTTTTGCTTTGAATTCTATAAGATTAGAAGCAAGACCTTAACTATGGCCACAGTTGGTCCTCCTGGTTTTAATGGAGTTCATTAAAATGCATTGCATTCTGCTCTGCCACCCTCGCCTTCCAAGTTATTAACATGAGCTACCATCTGTTCCTACGTAGTGTCCAGGGCTGTGATTGCAATCTTTCCCTGATCCAATTTACTATTAATCTCCTGAAGCAGCATATTTTGTGTTACAAAGTTGATTCCTTTCTGCATCCAATCAAGAAGCAATGAACTAGTCCAACATTGTTTGCAAAAGGATTGCTCATGTGATAAAAAAAGATTAAATTAGCTCATCCAAGATACTGTTTCTGATTTTACCCACCTAGTGCAGCCACACCCATCATCTTAATTTCAGAAAATAAGCACGTCGTATGTCCATTCTCTAACAGAAGACCAGTACTGGAGCATCCACTTTCCTTTTCCCTGAGTGCTCAGGATGGCTGTTCAGCCCCTCCCTGTAGAGCTGGATGCCTCTCAGGGGATGTGTGGAGCTGCAGCTGCTGCCGGGCAGAGTTGCTGCTCTCCAGCAGTGCTGACACCTCCTCTGCAGAAGGAGCCAGCAGCCCTGGGAGCCCGGCACCAGCAGCATCACACCCTGCTGCCCTCTCATCTCCCTGATCCTTGCCCAGGACAGTCCAGCTGGGAAGCTGCTGCTGTGACATGGAGAATGCAGAGGGGACAGCAGCTTCCATAGCAGTGGCCTTTTGCTGGAGAAAAGCAAAGCAGCTGTGTGTCTGTGGATACCAGGGCAGAATACTGGCATGTGACAGGGTAGGTGGCTGCTGTCACTCTTTTGGTGAGAGAGGAAAAGACATCCCAAAGCACAGTTCAGGTCTCCACAGCTGCCGAGGTCAGAGCTACATTGTGCCAAGCTCACATGCCTTGGAAACAAAACTGTACTAAATTCTGATATCAAGTTCGTAATTTCATTCTAGATTTTCTTCCAACATAGTTAATAAAAAATGTTTAGCCTTTGCATAGTGTTAAAAGTTTTAGGCAAATTGTAACAAACTGAGTTCACACCAGTTTGTGGTTTCTTTCTGATCTAAGGGGCTTGGGATTGTTCTCATGTATAGATTTTGCATGGAGAAGGTATCACAGGCTTCTCTTTGAGAACTGACTTCATTAGATTTGGTTGCTTTGAGGTTTTTTTCTTCTTCACAGGTTATACAAGAAGCATCAGTGATTTGCATGACAGATACATTGTTGTTTGGCATTCAGTCTACACAAGCATGTCTGATTTTATAGGATGGTAATATTTTTGTACTGTCCAATCCCCCAATTATTCTGCATTTATGTTACAAACAAATGAGAACAGAGAGAATTTCATCAGCAGTGCAAGTGATTTGTTACTGACTTCATATGGCAGGAAATCTTTTCCTTTACAAGTATGAGATGCAAAGGGTAAAAGGTGATGAGAGAGTAATGAGCTGAAATTAGACACACAGTTGCAAAGTATCTTTTTTATTCTTTGTCCTCAGAAATGTCATTTTCAGATCGTCTAATCTTCAGTTTTTGAATAGGTCAGATCAAGTGTCTGAAGCTATCCAGTCTGTTGGAAGGAGAACATCCTAATTGCTGTTATTATGATAATCTAATTCTGGTAGTAGCCAGAAGTCAAGAGCAGAATCCAGCCAGAAATTAATTAGCTGCTGTGTAAATACAGCAATAGACAGTCTCAGTCCTGCAAAGCTGAGATTCTGAAGGCCTTATAAAATAAAAGAACAAAAAAATCATTCCTCCATTGTATGCATTTAACACAGTTTTGCTTTTCAAGTTTGCTCTTGTCCCCACTGCATAAGCAGACATGATTTTCCTGTTTCTCGGATAGATACTTCTTTCATGACAAAAACTGATAAAGTGATTTGAAAGAGAAGAGGCAGGTCTGTGAGATGATGTTGAGCACAGAGACAACATAGAAAAAAACCAAAAAGGCTAATGCTGCCCAGAGAAAGGTCACGCCATTTGGTGACAGATTTCATGTCTATTTTCACTCCAAATTTACAAAGTACCCCTTTCTTAATAGCACTTATACTTGGCTTAGAGGGAGGCTGCAGAGTAGATATGGGGAGGTGAGACTGAGGTTTTGGAAGGATCAAGAAGGCAGCATCCACCAGAATGCAGGGGTGTCATTGCTATCAAAATATAAAACCTTTTTCATTTAGTCAGACTGATTTCTGCACTGGCACACTTGAACAAACGTATTCCATCCTTGCTTTTTCAGAGACCTGAGGAATAAGTAGTCTCATGGCAATTCAGAGTCTGTAAAGGCAAAGGCAAGGGGATTAAAACTGGAATTAAACTTCCCTTTGGCAGATAATAAGATAGAATGTTAACACAGTTGGAGGAAGAGGGGAGTTAGAAGTTGCTTTGGTCAGCATAACAGACAACCATGTTAATAAGAGCAGCTCCACATTGCACACCCTGGGCAGCTGAGCTTTGCCAGTAGGAGAAGCCACACCTATTGTGTGCAACACAGAGATCTCCAGGCTTGCCTATGAAGCACTGTAACCATACCAAATGGCACTATTTTGTTGGAGTTAATTAGACCCAGTAATTAAGACAAATTAAGTGGATGGAACTGTTCCCAGGGGCTAAGTTAATACTTCTTCACGGCACCGTGTTGTGCTGTAGCAATGTGTCATCTTACTTGAACTACCTCAGCAATCTCTGGTACGGCACAACCTTGCATTGGGGAGGTGCCCACTATATCTATCATTTCCTTATTCTCTAACCCATTTTCTTGGATTTTACATATTGAACCACAGTCAGAGCAGTAAGTACTACTGCATTACAAGTCTGCAGTAATCTTAGAGTTAAAGCTTCATGTCTGACTGTAGGTGTATAAATGGTGCCAGATGCTACAAGAAAAAATGTAGGGCATCAGTGAATGCCTGACTTCAGTCTTAAACTTGTCACTCAATACTAGCAATGCATATTGTCCCATATATTTAATAATGAATGCTCTGCCCTTACTATTCTTTTTTTAAAGCAGTGAATATTAAACTTGTTCTTAAACACTATTATTAGCTCTTACCTAGACAGTCACTTATTGTAAAACATCTGTGTATAAAATTTTCCTGAACATTGTCTAATTGTGAGCAAGACAACTTTTTGTTAGTTTTTATTACTTATATTAGTACTACCATGCTAGATAAGTTATAAGACTCTAAATGGTGCTTTAAATGAACCCTACATTGATTAATAAATATGGCTTATTTATAGCTCACCTGGCCCTGTCACTTCCACAAACCAGTGAGCTGAAGGAAGAAGTGTTCTGTTCAGATAGAGGGGTTGTATGTCCCCTACAGCAGCAAGGCCAGGCAAGACTTTCTCTGTAGTTTATTAGGTACCAGAAGAATATTCTGCTGCTTCTTTTTTCTTGTATTTGATTACTGTTCTTTACAGATGATACCATTCATCGCATCTCACATTTTTACAAAAGTTAGAGTTATATCTTGTGTCTGAAATAATTATGTGGCAAAAACGTGACTTTGTCCCCACAGAAAGTCCCTTAAAGGACCTGCATTGTTTAGTGCAGTTCTGCATCTGCTGGTTGAGGGAAACTTTCATCCTTTTCTTTGTTTGAGGGGTTTCTTCCGCGTATGTCTATAGAATGCTCACACAGTAGCAGTGAAACCTGCACTCCACGAGCTAATCACTTAGTGAATCCACTTCTATTTTGAATTTATTTCCTTTGAGAAACAGTAACCAATAAGAGCTTTCCTAACACAATATATTTTTCTTTATCAACTCGAATAAAACACTTCAGTAAAAGAAAATTAAAAATCATAAGCAACCTGCACGTAATTTTTAATTTTGACCATTCCTACTGAGACACTTCTTGAAAGATTTCCTCACCCAGCAGCTTTTCTCTCCTAGTCTCTGTTTCATTAGGTTGAAGGCTCAGTCTTTTACTTTCAGGACCGTTCCACTTTTGGAGATTCACTATTGTTCTTCCTCCTATAGATCCTGAGGGAAATTTCCCCTTATAGGCAAGTGCATTAGTTCTAAACTAAACATTGGATCCTGGTTCCAGCACCCCCAGGGGAATAGGATAAACCCATTAAAACTGCTTGTTTCCACATTCTCTTTTAATAAGCTTTACACACAATTTGCTGGGTAGGAATTAGAGAACACCTCTGTGGTTTTGGCTTTCCAGGCAGAGGCAAATACAACCCAGGTAAGTATTAAAGCACAGCCTCCCATTTATCTTGGTGCCTGATTGTTCCTCTTCTGTACTTCATTCTAATTGCCTATAAAATGCTACTGTGCTTATTTGGTAAGGTTTTGTGCTCACTTTGCACACTTGTGATGAGGCAAAGAGCAGAGAATCAGGCCTAAATGTTTCCTTCATGGAAAGATATATTTTTTAAAATGAAACAGTAAGTGGAAGAAATATGTCATAAACATTACATTGAAGATGCAAGCTGAGTATTCAGTAGTTAAGGTCCAATGCTGTCAAACAGTCTTCGTTACCTTTATTCTGTTTTCCATCTCAGATTCAAGCATTATAATATCAAATCATAAATTCATTGAATGATTTGGGTTGGAAAGGACATTAAAAACCAGCCCATTCCAACCCACCTGCTGGGGACAGAGATGACACTCAATAGACCAGATTGCTCAGGGCCTAATTGAAACATGGCCTTGAACACTCCCAGGGATGCAGCATATATTCTCTCTTTATTTTGTAATTTTTATGCATATTAGAAGTTTATGAAAGCCTAATCAATATGAATTGGATTCCTATACCAGCATCACTTTTCCTCTTTTATTACTTTCTGATTATGTGATTACTTTGAATAGATGTTGAAATTTCCATCATATTCTTCACAGCCAAGGCTTTAATCATCATCATAGATGTCATATCAGATAGGATGGACCATTTCTTCTGCTCCATTTATAGCTTCCATTTTCTTACACTTTCCATGGTCAATAAATGTACAGCGCAAGCATTCCATCAACAGTAAAAAAGCATAATTTAGATTATTTCAGTCACTAGGAGCAAGTGCTGATTTCCCTTTGTAATCAATAGTAGCCGTATATATCCTGAGATGGAATTTTGTCTCTGAGTGTTTGTTCTTTGACTATTATTATCTGTTTAGTATTATGGTACATACATTTCGCTCTGATGTGATACTGAAGGCTAAAATTTATACTGAGGTTGATCTTATTAAGTTACTTGAAGTAAGTTTTTCTTTGTCTTAGTGGAAAGCAGGACCAAGCAAGTTTATGATTAATCAAGCTGCACATTTTGCATCTGGAATTGCCCTTTTGGTGATAACCCCTCCAATTTCTGGAACTTTTCTGGAAGTATTTGGCTTTGGAAGTAGTTAATTAATTGATGAGACTAAGGGGAGTAAAAAGGAGTAAAAAGAGGAGGGGGAAAGCAACTAAGTAATATTCAAGAGATACCACAGTTAATTTGCTTAAAGTAATTTGAAACATGTAGGCAATATAACACAGTAGGTAAAAAATGGCAAATGCAACATTTTGAGTAGAAGATAGGGTTGTTTGCAGCAGATTCACACATCCTCATGATATTACCTGTTGCTTCCCCTAGGTAGTTTGTAACATTGGTATTTGATGCCCTTGAAATTCCCATGAGACATTAACCTCTCCCAGGAAACGATGTACAGCTCTGCCTTTTCAGGCTCCAAGAAGATGACCCTGAACTCTTTTGATCTGCTGTGAAACATGAAGCAAAGTAGAGCAGTCTGAGCAAATGGCCTCTTGCTTTGAGAGCTCCTCCTTGAATGTAAAGGGCAATGTCATAGCAGCTTTTAAAGTGCACTGTATTAAGTCAAGGATTATTAGCCCACTTCCGCTGCAGGCAAGAAGACAAAAAAGAACAGCAAATCCATTTTTTAGCACCATTCAGAATAAGACAGTCTGCCTTCCTTCCCTGGTTTCTGTCACAGAATCACAGAATCGTTAAAAAGGGACTTCTGGAGGTCATTTAATTCACCCCCTCTTCCAAGGCAGTGGAAGTGACATAGGAAAGTGTCCAGGTGGGTTTTGAATGTTTCCAGAGAAAGATTCCATGACCTCCCCGAGCAGCCTGTTCCAGTGCTTTGCCACCCTCAGTGTAAAGTTCTTCCTTGTGTGGAGGTGGAACTTCTTGTGGTTTCCTTTATGTCCTGTTGCTGGGCACCACTGAACAGTCTGGCACCGTGCTCTTGACACCCACCTTTGAGATATTTATGTGCATTAATGAGATCCTCTTTTAGTCTTTTCTTCTCTAGACTAAACAGGCTCACCATCCCACAGACACTTCAGGCCTCTTGTAATCTTTGTGGCCTCCACTGGACCCTCTCCAGTAGCTCCTGCTATCCAGGGAGGGAATGTGACTCCATGGTTAAGAAATCTTCAGGATCTACACTGCCTTTCATAATTTATCCGTGCTCTCTTAAAAAATTCCCTTGGCCTCCCTATACCCTGGTTTCCCACTTGCACAGCTTAATCACCATTTGAACAACTTAATCAGTTGTTCAAGGTACAATCCATTACCTTTGTGAAGTCTTCAAAGATATTTTGATGAAAACTTCCAAGCAAATGTAGGGAAAAGATTGAATATGTAGAAACTGTTATGAAAGACACAGTGTATATTTTAAAAGGAGAATTACAGTGCATTTTAGTAGTAAATTAGAGGTAAGTTTTTTGGTTCATTATATGTATCTTGACATGAAGAGCCCTTTCAGAAAGGCCAGTAGTATTTCACATTATCAAAATCAATGTAAATGATCCATAATTGTCAATTAGTTGTGTTCTACTCTGTATTTCAGTTAATAACCAGTGACTTCCATTTGCCTTTAGCAAAGTAGAAGAATCTTGGGATGTCTAGTAGAATGCAATGTTTCCTTCTCATAAATCAGGCACTTTGTTTGAGTTTATGTTTTATTTCAGTTGTACCCTGATCCACTGTGTTACATTCAAACAGGGCCTTTACACTTATTTCAGTGGTACAGGGATTAAGTCAAGAGCACTACAAGCATAATACCCACATTTAATAAGGCAATGGCAGAGCAACCCCTCCAGTACTGTAGGGAAGGTGCATTGGGATCAGGAACACTAAATATTCATTTCTACTTTTATCCAACACATATGTGTGTCATACAGGTGTGATGTTTCCACAGGGATGCAGAGGGAGGGATAACAATTCATACTCAATCAACATCATCCCTTACAGCAGCTTTTTTCCAGTAGCCATACTGAGTTTGTGTCACACATACACTTCCCAATTATACGACTGAAAGTTTGGAAATAGTGGGTTTTCTGAAACAGTAGTTCTGAAATAAATAGATAAAATATGCAGCTGGTAGTCTCTAGAACGATTGGCAAGTAATTATTGCAAATAATGTGGAATTATGTTGCAATGGCTGAAATAACAGCTGAGTTTTGATGTGAAAATTTGCAGTTAATCCAAACACAATTCCCATCTGCTTGGGTTCAGTCATTTCTGTTTTAATAAACTGTAGGGTAATAGTATGTATGCCAGTCAAACCAACTGGTTGTGATATAATTAATTTGCTACACATCAGTATTCTTTGTAGTAGTTATTAATCCCTGCAACATTATCTATAAAGCCTGAAAACTGGAAAAGCTTTTTGTATTAGATATATATTTATTTGTAACTAGTCAATTTGTTCATTTTTTTTTTTTACAGACTAATTTCCTGGCAATTCTTGTTCATAAAGATTTGAAGTATAATTTAAAACCATCTCATTAGAATCCTTCAAGCAGTTTAACTGTACATTGTTAAAGAAAACAGTGGCTAAGAAACTTCTGTTAAAAAAAAAAAGTTTCGAGTTTTTGTGCCCGAATAAGGAAAAATTGGAGTTAAAGAAAATATCAAATTGATTATCTGAATATTTAACATGTTCATCTTCTATGAAGGTTGTTGGATTACCCTGTTTTCCTTTTTTAGCATCTAATACATCTCAGAAATTACACGGAAATTCAGAGTGATGTTATTACCTCAAGGTTAAAAAGAAGAAATAATTCTATATGAGCAAGATTGTATTCCAGTTTCTTAAATGGCATTATGTCTTTAGTGTTATGTAATTATTTCTGCTTAATAAGTCGTCATTATGACTTCTATTTGTTGCTCTAAGAAAATCTTCTCATCTTTCTTTAACAATTGCTGGGAAAACAAGCAAGGAATCAAATGTGATTCCAAAGTACTGTTGCTTGGTCACAGGCCTGTGAGGAAAGTACCTTGGGTTACAGTCCTTCATATTATGTCTCTTTACAGATTTTTCTGTAAAAGAACAGGTGCCAACAGTTGGATTATTTGCAAGATACAGTGTCACCAGGTCTGTAGCTGATACCATCACACACCAAACACATTTGTATATATTAATTATATACATTTATTCCCCTTAACAGCCTTTAAAAAAAAATTCTTTCTTGGTTACACAAACAACACCTGAACAGATTTATTTTTTTTTCTCAGCACTGTTGCTTACTGGAAGTCTTCTTAAAGGTGTTACTGTCACTGGAATTTGCACCACGGAGATGGAACAACTCTCCACAGTTTCCCTCATGGTTGCACCTCCAATGCCTGTTACTGCAAGGCCGAGGAAAGCACATGTGCATTAGAGCATGACCCCTGGAAAGGTGTGGAACCCTCCCCACAGTGCAGTCAATGCTGTAAAAAAGTTACTAGAACTCAATGCATAAAAGCAGCTAAAGTGCCCCTTACACAGTTTTTTGCCCCCCTAAAGTTTACAGATGTTACAGTTTACAGAAATCTTACCAGTGTTTTTTTCATCAGTGCATGATACAGTAATAGAGGATATGCCAGGATCACTAGTGGGAACTGAAAATGCCCTCTTTATGGAACTCAGTAGATTAATAGATGCTAATAAAAATGTGCTGCACTACAAGGAATGTCTCATAAAAAGAGCAGCAGAAAATAAAGAAGATTAATAACATTAGGTTTGCTATACTGAGATTTCATTATCTGGAATCGATTATGAGAAAGTTCAGGTATTTCTGTCATCATCTCTCCCGAGCACATTTGCACATAATTGGCAGCTTTAGTTCCAGACTGACTGACTCAGTGTTATAATAATTTTACAAAGCAAGAGTGGACTTTTTTTTTTTTAGGAGTTGTATGGTGCAGTTACTAAATCTCTTTTCCCAAAAGTCCCAAACTGGTGTATCTATATAGGGAAACATGGCACCAGCTTTTCCTCCAGGAAAAAAGACACAGATCTCCAAAATGCATACATGTATCCTCTGGTGTCTCACATTGGCATTAACTTGTGCCAGTTTTTCAGAAATTAAGAAAGCAATTCATTGGTCCTAACCTAAATTCAGAACACCTCCAGTGATGTTGCTGTCTTGTGACCAAAATCCATGGTTGCTGTGGATAAACTCATTCATATTCTGGTTAGAATTGTCATGGGCTGACTTATATGGGAGCCTTTTTCTCTGTTCTTTGGTTCAGATAAACTGAAGAGGTAATATGCATGGATACTAAACTACTTTGTAAGTCATGTGAAGTGTTTGCTGATGTTCTCATTCATTAATATCGGGAACTGAGGATGCATTTTTCACAAGTAATATCCTAGGAGACTCTTCAAATATTCCGTACAAGTTATAACAGCCTGGAGAAAAAAAGCTCAATTATTCATGAATGACTTTTGTGCTCATTTCTAATGTTTTATAAATTTTAACTTAAAAAAGAAAATATCAATGAATGGTGTTGTGTAAGTTGTACCCTCCTGGACAAGTTTGCCCATTCATGGCAGCAGCTCATTTTTAAAATTGAAATAAACATTTGCTTGGATTGTGATACCATAGCAAATATTTTTAAGTTACATTGCATAATCTAATAACCCATTCATGCAATGCTTGAATGAAAACAAAATGCTATTCATTTCAGAAATTCCACTCTTTTGGGGTGCAATGTAATTAAATTTATAATAATGACTTAAGCAGTAGATGTGCAGGGAATTTCATAGCAATAAGATAACTGTTCTCAACAAAAGGCTGGTCTACCTTGTAAGAACTACCTCTTATTCCACAAACATTTGGTCCTTTAGCTTTCCACAGTTGTAAGTTGTGGAAAACTTTCTACCCAAAAACAAACAAAAAAGTTTCCTCAGGTCTGTCGAAGTGTGAACCATGGGAGCAGGCACACACCTTTCTCTTTCTCCCTGTGGTTCTGTTTAAGGCTAATAACTAATGAGATTATGCTGGCCAGAATTTGTAGTACTCTCAAGTAGCATGAAGATGAATAAATGCAATATTTAGACAGAAACTGATTTACTGATTTTTTGTGAGCGTGATGAAAAGGCAGTGAAGGTGAAAATGCTGCTACAATGTTAAAAAGGCAATAAGAGCCCACAGGGGCACTTCATAAGCTGGTTTGCACAAAACTTAGTAATTCACTGCATAATAATATGCTTCTGAAACACTTCTTGTATGCCATGGTGATATTAGTGGACTGCTGATTTGGCATAATAATAAAACTAAACATTTCCCTTTAATGTGCCTGGTCAGATCTGAAAAGCACAGAATGTGTAATTCACACACTGACAGAGAATCAAATGGTATATTCAGTTGTGTGGCAGAGGATGGGATGCTCCTGCTGTTACAGAAAATTAGGTTCACATCCAAATATATATGAAAAATTTGTGTGATACTGTGCTGCAAAGCAAGCAGAAGTAAGGAGCAAAAAGGAGGTTTGAAAGAGGTAAGTTCTTAATACATACTATTTACACAAGAACATCACTCCTGCTAAGCATCTATATCAGGTCGTTTTTTAAGGGAGCTGGGAAAAGAAATTGGTCTTTTGCTTAGGGAAGGATGTGCAAGTGATATGATACCTCAAACAGATGAGATCTGTGGAGATTTTAGGATGCTGTGAGCAGTAAGGAAAAGTATGATTATTATGCCCAAGATTTGTGGATCCATAGGTTCATGCACTGGGAGAAGGACATGAAAGATTTGAGGAAGGATAAAGTGCCTGTTAGCTAATGGGGCAAAGAGATGGATAGTCCAGGTGTGAAGTGGCTGGGTGGAGGCTACAGAGTGTGTAAGCTAAAATTAGGGTCATAATCCTGGAAGAAAGATGGACATTCATTCCAAAAAATTAAATCAGACTTTAAAAATTGCTGGAAGTGGTTACAGTTAACCCCTGTCACCCATGACCATCTGCATATCCAGTATGCTGAAAACAGGAGTACAGTGAGAAGGTGAAGCCATTTGAGAAACTTAAAAAACATTTTATAAAGCCAGCTTTTCTACTTGTGCCATAAATAAGATGGCTGTAGGACTGTGGAATTGTCTCCTCTTTTTTTTTTCTCAACTCTGATAAATGCAGTCCATTTGCCAATGCACGATCTGCAGATTCATATAGGATTGGCATTTATAGCTCCTATTTCATATGGCTGCTACACAACCTATTGTGTTTTGTCTCACTTGACACTTGACAGCTTCTTAACCATTTTGTAACAGCCAAAGAATCTAAAGAATGGGAAGTCAGCAAATTTGGGGGGGGGTGTTTCTCACTGCACTGCTGAGAGGTGAAAAGCCTCATTTGTGGTCTGGTCTTTGGTTTTGTTTGTTTTTTCTGAACCCGAAAATTGAAACTGTGGGTACTACTAACCCTAAAAAAATCAAGCCAATTATGCTTTAAAATGCAACTCCTGTATTATTATGCTACCAATGCACTGAGGCACACGAATGTTATTTACTCTTAGAATGTTATTAAGTGCTTTTCTCCACTCCTTCTCCTACAGAACATGAAAAGCAGCGGTTATGCAAAAGCACAGATTATATGAATTTGCACTTCAAAGTGAAATGGTTTTATAATGAATATGTGCGAGAACTCTCTGCTTTCAAGGATGCAGTGCCTGAATACTCTCTGTAAGTGCTGGATCAGAAAGTCTTGCATGAGTTTGGCCTCAGTACAAGGTTTATTTTGGTCAAATATTTATGCTCAGGTTTGTGCAAGACCTCAAGGTGTGTAACAGTGACAACTCTACTTTTTGCACTTTCTTTAATTCTTCATTCTATCGAGTGAAGTAGCCCAGATGTTAAATGTGCAATCAGCTATTTCACAGACTTCATACAACTGTTGTTACTGCAGGTCTTCATAAATGTCAAAATATTTTGGTCATAAAATGTCTGAGGAAGGTGTGAGATGTGGGAACAGCAGCACTGTTACAGGCCCCTGCATTTGTCTCATACCCTAATCTGGATGAAGATACAATCCTAATGGGATACACTACTGAAATGATTCTTACTGCCTTGGGTTAATATTCAGCTGCTGCTTTCATTTTCATTTCTACCCCTGCAATAAATACATTCAGTCCTGTCATTTTATATGAGCTATCCTTAATCTCATTCCTTATTCTTCTGCAAGTGTGCTGATTTGCTGAGATGGTTTGAGGCCTCCTATTACGTTAAATTTTTTTAATAAGCTAAAGAAAAATAAAACACAGCTGATTTTTTACTAAAACAGAGTTTTATGCAAGTTATTTAATGTTAACAAGAGGCCAGTATTGACAAGACAGGTGCCTTCCACGTGGTAGAGAATTAGCTGCTGCTAATTTGACATCACTAAGGCACATCAATATCTGAAACTGAAGCCCAGAAAGCCTTTTGGTAGCCACAGCATCTTCGGTGACAGAAATTTTTCCAGGGTTGTTAAGACTTTTTAGCAATAAGAATGGATATGAAGACATGAGATGCCTGGGTAGTGTGACGTCTCTCCTCTAAGGATATTTGTTCAACATATCGACTTTACAAAATTACTTTTAATTTTCAGGTGGTTTGAACCATTTGTCATTCAGTGGCTGGATGAAAATGAAGATGTCTCAATGGAATTTCTTCATGGAGCACTAGAAAGAGACAAAAAAGATGGGGTGAGCCTTTACTTTTTAAATTAAAGAATAAATAAAGTATTAAGAAAGTTATTTAGCATTGCAAACCTAGAAATACATTTGGTCCCACAGTATTCATTAGACCTCAGAAGATAACCGTTTTTGGAAGACAACCCTACAGACAAATCCCTCCTCTAATTCTATCTGTCTAAATCCCCACAAACTCTAATCTATGGTTTCACTGACCTATGATGTGATAATGATGTCGTGAAGGAGAATTTTGATTTTATTTTTAATAGGTTTGAAATTATCAGAAACATGAAAAGCCACATTTCTCAGTATTATAAGTGAGACTTTTTTAAAATTATTTTTTCTTTATTACTTTTTGCGACTCTAGGAAGAATTTCAAGTGTAAGAATCAGTTAATACAGTTTCGATCTCTGAAGAAACATTAACTCATTTGAATGTTCCTTTCCAGTTTCAGCAAACATCAGATCATGCCCTCTTCTCTTGTTCTGTGGTTGATGTCTTCACACAGCTCAATCAAAGCTTTGAGATTATTAGGAAACTGGAGTGTCCTAATCCAGAAGCACTATCTCACTTAATGAGAAGATTTGCAAAGGTAAATTAAAATCACCGTATCTCAACTAAGCTTCAGAGAGAAGGACATTGTGTTGTCATGTACTTAAAAAAGCTAAGTGGTCCCAATGTTTTTCCGAATCAATGTTTTCTATCTGAGTGGGATCCTCAGAAAGACAGGCTGTTGGTGGCTTAAGGCTGTTTTTCATCTACTTTGTCAAAATGATTTACCAGTTTGAGAAGTTCTGTCCTGAGATTTCATATTTATATAGATTATACACATATGTACGTGTAGGTATGTGTTACATAGTCAGTTATTACCTTGCTAAGCACTGATTACAATTCCATTAATGGAGCAGTTCAGTGAAATGCAATTAGCTAAATAGTGAGTGCAATTGAAGTTAAATTCAAGTTAAAATTCAAAGTGTGGCAATAGAGTATTTTTGGTTGAAGCCCTGAGGTGTGAACTCTTTTTCAACTGCTGTTTGATAAACTCAGCTCTTAGGGCAGCTTTCTATTTGTACTGTAACATTTCCTCACAAGCTCTAGATGTCCATTACAGTCCTGCTGGCTCTAAAAAAGTTCACATTTACATTCAATCCTGTTCTTTTATTGCAACGAAAGTTCCTATTTACGTGACTATTGGAAGGTAACTCATATTGCCAGGCCTTGAGCAGTGCTCCTTTTGTCTTTATTTTTTCCATTATATTTCTAATGTATGTATTGTCATCCCAGAGGATTTTTTGAGCTTGCTACTGTTCCAGTAACTATGTAGAACATTGCAAGGAGTAAAAACAGTACAGCTAAAATTAAACTATCTCTGTTATTGAAGATTACATTGCATTAAGAACAACCCACCATCTGCTGTGCAGGCTTTTGAAAATGTGCTCACAGGGTTGTTTGTATTATATCTAAACAATACTATATACTAAATGTGTAAGTACCTGTAAAATCTATCCTTTATATAAACCTCCTTTTTTATTATTTTTGTTCCACATTATGAAATTTACCATTTAAAAGATTCTTCTCCTCCTCTAGACTATCAACAAAGTGCTTCTTCAGTATGCTGTAATTATTTCGAGTTACTTCAGCTCGTATTGTGATAAAGAAAATGTGGTAAGAAGCTGTGGTTTTTTCTGCCTCAGAAACTACCTTTAAATGACTTATTGTACTTTCTGAAAATGTAATCACTTCTTTATATGTTAAAAGGCATGAATGGAGGGAGGTCAGCATATTTTCATAGCTGCTTACATTGACATGTACAAGCTGGAAGAGGTGACATTAGTTAAAAATCCTAGTTAATAATTTCAGTTTTAAAGTTTTTTAAAAAAAAAAAAAAAAAAAAAAAAAAAAAAAAAAAAAAAAAGAGAAGACCGCAAACACACCCTGGACATTAGCAGTGGATATGGTGAATGTATCTTCATCTTGTTTCCCAAATAGCAAAAACATTTTTGTTTAGAGTTTTCATTTTGCACTGGCTTGCCTCTCTCTATCAGTGTGTACATTGGAGCGTTATAGGATGATTGTTCCCTGTGCAGGGAAGGTGTGCAGACCTTTCTGCTCCTACCACTGTGCTTTACCCACACAGCAGTGAGAAAAAAAATCACATGCTGTTTTGGTGCCTCACTGCTTACAAGGGAGTCCCTAATGAAGGACCAGATCGCCATGGACTCAGAAATAAATGAGATGTGGACACTAAAGATGTGGTTGAGCAGGTGGAGGCATTATCAATATCTTAACAAGACCCAGGAAAATTATTCTTGTAAACTGACTTTTCAGTATCATCGATATTCAGTCAAAGCTGGTACTCCCACAACTGGCAGCATTTAGCACTATGCCTGCTGTATTTAGTGACATGTTGTACAACTGTATCAATCTACAGGCAGATAAATAACTGCAGCCCCATCCTCACACTGTGCACCTTTCAAGGTACAGCCCTTACCCAGCCCATCACAGATCTCAGCTGTGCTTGTCCCATCTGTGCATGGCTTGAGGACGTGCTCTCTGTGTTGAGAGCAGGTGTGATGATCTAGAGGTCTCCAATATATGCAGTAATAGAATTCAGAAGGACGTCTATTTGAGCTAAAGCTGACTGGCTTCTAGAAGAAATGAGTTTTGATACAGTGCTGAATCACCAAGCCAAACTGTTTGTGTTGTCTTTTGACCTGTCCAGTGGGATTTTTTTACTTGTTGGAGTTACAGATTTCTGAAGCCATCCTCATAGGCTCATCTTTATTAAGGGTTTAGATGGAATTAATCTCCTTAGAGTATCACAAAATCATAGAATGGTTTGGGTTGAAAGAGACCTTAAAGATCATGTAATTCCAACCCTCCTGCCATGGGCAGAGACACCTTCCACTAGACCAGGTATAAAGTATTGTACCAAATGTCCTTGAGGAACATAACTTTTTTTTAACAGAAGTTGCCCTACTGAAATACATAACTTTTAGCTTAATAAAAGACCATTTGCTCTATTAATTTCAACTACAATAAATGTCTGTCTCCAGCATTAGATTTGATAGAAGGCATTAAAACAAACACTTTTTATTCTTAAAATTAGAATTTGGCATTCCCTTTCAAGCCAATACTTTTAGTAATTTTATTAAACACTACAAAATGTGCACATAAATTGTTCAAAGAAAAGCACGTTGAAGATGCTTGTCATAAAGCTGTGTATCTTCCACCTCCTGTCAGCATTTACAAACAAACCCAGGTTTATGCATTGTAATTGCCACTCACTTCTATGTGTTGTTGCATCTGACTGTCTGATTCCTCTAAATTGCTGCAAAGACTGTTCTGAAGGGCAAGATGATAATAAAATAAAAAGAAAATATTTTTAAGTTATGTTCTTTACTGACAACAATAGCAATTTTTTCAGTGAGACAAGTTAGGCTCAGGCTCTGAAAGAGCCAGCTGAGCCAGCCTCAAAGGAAACTTTGAAAACTGCTTCAGTAGGAAGTATTTCAGTTGCAGCCTCAGTACGTTGTCAAAGGCATTTGCATTTGTTTGGAACAAAAGGACCAAGGTGTCATACTCAGCTACTTATGCCCTCATCAGAAATTATAATTACTGACTTGTGATATTGCAGATAATTTCCAGAATATTGAATTTTTTAGAAGAGAGGATATAGCACCGGAAAGGAGGACACAGTCTTACATGATTGTGAATTAATAGAAGGTATATAGACAAATATAAGAAGAGACAGGCAGAGAGGTAACATTTCAACCACTATCCGGAGCCAGCTGTCTTCTGCAGGAGCACAAATAGCATGCTTTCCTGGGAAGCACTAATCTAAGTATTAAGAAGTTAGATTAAATTTCTTTTTTTTCTTCTTCAGCTGAGAAAGACTCTGATACTAAGTGCCTTTGAGAGTAATGTATTAATAATTAAAGCTAAATCATGTTATTGATTCCCACCATGTTTCAGCACTGCATTGGAACATGTTATTAACTGGAAAGGTACAAATGATTATTAATCACTGTAATCTTCCATCACCACCTTCTTGTCTGAAAAGAAGTATATGTGTTTTATTTATTTATATGCATTACTTCAGTGCCTAAAATACCCACTCATGCACTAGAAGACACTGGCCTTGGCCAACCAGAGCTCTTTTAGCAAATATTGTCTTATTGCTGTTCCTACATCATAACAAACCAGCATATAGTGTCATCTGAGTACACAAAATTCTAGTAATGGATTCTTTCTTCCACGATCTTTTTAAAAAGCTCCTTAATTTAATTAATGTTTTATTTTTGACCTTATGTTTATACAGAAATCACTCCCTTTTACTCATTGGCTCTGTGTTCTGCCTTAAGAAAATGTGCTTAAACAGCAACATTTCTAGACTAAAATAAGAATTCTTTTGCCTAATTCACTCACCAACTTTTCAAGTAATGCAAAAAAGCAATGCAAAACTGCATATTTCTGAAATATTCTGTTCTTAGCAGAACTGCCTGTCGGTTTATTCAAATACTTCAGCATCAGCCGTTATCTGGGTCATGGTGCTGTCAGGTTTCTGCGAAGGCTGGGTCTAGAAAGCAATCTGGCAATCCCCTTCATCCCTCTTATTGTCACTCCAAAGCACTTTGATCATTGTTGCCTCTGCTCTCCAAGAGATGATGATGTGCTACTTGCATCAGTCCATCAGATGTAACTGTACTAAGTATAAGTAGCAACTCCCTGGGATATACAGCTCAGGATGGGAAAGGCTGGGATCTGATTGTCAGTTAAAGGCAGAAGGAAAGGCAGCACTGTTTGGGGATCTCCTATGAAAAACACAGTTGCATGAATGATGATCTTAGAGGTCTTTTCCGACCTTGATGATTCTATAATTCTACAAATACAGGGCTGCTGAGGAGTTGGTCATGCACAACCTCACATCTGATTTTCTCTTTGTAGGCCTGTATCTTGATGAACAACATTCAACAATTAAGAGTCCAACTTGAGAAAATGTTTGAGTCCATGGGAGGAAAGGAGGTGAGCCATATTTGTTTCCTGGTTCATTCAAAGTTCCTTAGAGATCATTAGCACCATGTTTGCAACCTAGTAACAGGTTTCACTTGTACTTGCAAAGGAAATGAAAATGTTAAGAAAAAAACTCTCTAAGACCTATTTAACATCCTGACAATAGTAGAAAGACCAAGCTCTATTTCACATATAAATGCTAATGATCTGTAATGTTCAATCAGCACTGGGTGTTCTGTGTTGCAATCTGTAGTGCCAGCTTTATTTTAATGTTTGTACTGGACTATACTTTGCTTTTTATGTATTGGTACGTTTTGTCTGTAATGTGTCATGTCTTTGTCTAATGCCTTTGACTTGCAATCCACTGAGCAGAAGAAAGAAGGAGAGAGATTCTCTTATGAGGTTTGTGATAGTAAGCATCTTTTATTATTCCTGACCGTTATTTTCTGAGGCTAAGAACAGTCACATTTTCTACTTACTTCCATCGATGCATTTGTGTAATTCCCTATGATCTAAAATCAAAAAGAGCTATGCTTGGGCATTCATTTGACACTCTAAATTGAAAAGTTTTACTAGGCAGATAGTGTAAAGTCTTTCAAAGCTTTAAAAAAAAAAACAACTATAAAACATTTTAAGTGCACTTTTCAGTATCTGAGGGCACCAGTTTACCAAGAGCTGCTATTCAACAGTCCAGAACATGCTTAGCTTTGTCTCCTTTTTTATTTCAGAAGACTTAAAAGTGCCTCAAGTCCTGTCAACAGTAAAGGGACATAAACACATTCTTCAGTACTTTGCTGACTGTAGTCTTTGACTGTTCTGAAACACAGTGAAGACATTAACATATGTCATCTTGTTGAGGAGCAATGTTTAGGCCATGAACATAATACACTTAGTAACAGTAGGTGGCTTTAAAAAAGAAGTTACAGAGACATCAGCTCTTTCTTGTTGAGACTGCAGTTTGATAAATTCACAAAATTTACAAGTCCACTAATGTGGACACGTTACAGAGAGAACTGGAAAATACATTTCCAGTTCCGTGCATTTCATGCACTCCATGGTGAGGAGGTTCTGCTGAGCCAGTAACAGCTTCTTGAAGCTGCCATGGCTCCAGAAGACATGAAATCAACTTCTGCAGCCTTGCTGGCATTGAAAACGTCCGACCAAACTTGGAGGATGTATATTTATCATCCAGACATGGCTGGGTTTGTGGTTCCTCTTAATCCTCTTTCACTTTTATATATTACAAATAAACTTGTCTTCTGTGCTCTTATGTTCTGTGCAAAGTACTTTTGTATTAGGTCTTGGATCCAATCCCACATTTAAATGTCATGATTCATAAAAACTGCTAATTGTCCATAAATCCCGATACAGACAAGGGCAGAGGAAAGCTGAGTAGCATTTTATTTCTATCAAATTAATTTCAAATCAGAATACTTACTTGAGTCTCCAAAATGTTCCATTTCCCTCAAGAAAATGTTAAGGTTTTTGCTCACAATACCTTATACAATAAAAAATAATAGTACAAAAAATAATTAGGACTTTTTCATTGCAGTTTTCTTTCAGAATCTCTCATCACTTCTCAGTCCTTGTTGCTTTCCTTTTGATGTTAATGAGGATGAATTATTAAGGTTGTTAGAGTACCAAAGCAACATTTCCTATAAATGTGGTACAACATACAACCCTCATAGAGAGTTTGGATATATTTTTCTAATATCCATTTGTTAGGTACCTTAAGTGCATCTCTGATTCACAGTCTAAGAAAAAAGATCTAAAAAATATATTCAGAGTTTTGTTTGTTTCTCATTAGGGCAATTTCTTGAAGAAAAGTACATTCACATTCAATTTTTTGTCACCCATATCAAAGTGCCCCTAAAATGTTTGTCCTCAAATTAGAATATGAATTCCCCTAGCTATTCCAAAAGCACATTTGCTAATGGCCAATTTGGCTTATTGGACTGGTACTTATAAGAAACAAAGCCAGCAATAAAATCTGTAAGCAGTTTCCTTGCAGGGAAAAAATAGTTTAATATTTTACTTGTGGAGGGCATAAAAGTCAGATGATTTTCAGTAGAATAATGAGACCTATTTCAGTTGAAGCAAAACTAATTCTAAGAAAAATTAAATGCTGTTAATCTCCTCAGTGTCATACTGTGAGCAGTATGTCTTTCAAACTGTGCAGTCAAAACAGCAACAATCAAGCAGCAATCCCTGTGTTCAGGGTAGGCTTATTGCATATTGCAGGGCAGGGAGCTCTATAAATAGAGAAAAAACTGGTTTCTCAGCATCCCCACCATTAAAATAAAATAGTCTGAACAATATGAGTTTCTTTATAACTATCCTCTTCTGCTGCAGCAAAGTAGAAAGGGTACTTAAAAATTATATCAATGAGAACAGTCTGCCACAATAAAGAGTAGTAAAGTGGGATTCAACCCACTGTTTGTTTTGGGTTTTTTAAATCAAGTCCAAAAACATGAGAACAGATTCATTGTCATAAAATTTTGGTTTAGCTCCTGTTTGTTTGATCCAAAAGGAATGCATACATTTACACTAAGTACTTTTCTCATGTCTGACATGTTGGAAGCTGATAAAAGAGAAAGAAAAAAAAGTTAATGCTTGTGTTGCTTTTCATCAGATGGCAGAACATGGCAGAAATGAGTTACAGCAATTAGGATAAAAAAAAAAAGGTGTAAAGCTTTATGTATGACAGTATTATAATGACTGCAGATAAATCATATTTCCACTTGGATAAGTTCAGTTCCAACTTTATATGTAAAGCTTAGGAATTCCTATAGGAATCCATATGTGGCTTTATAGACTTTGATGGGATGACAGAGGGCCAGACTTAAGCAAGACGGTTCTGAAGTGTCCGTCTTTAAATCTGTGGAGTCAGAGGCCCAAGTGTTCATAAGTGTAGTTGTAGCAGCAGCAGCCAAACATCTCACTGTCCCTAGAGAGTCTAGTGGGGGTAGAGGAAGGATGATGTGTATCAGAGACAAAAAGAACCACTAAAGAGATTGATCTGATAAATACCTCTATCTTTCCTGGATAAGTAAAACTATTTTCTGAAGAGAAGTAACTGCATTATGAAACTATAAGCAGTTAGACCTGTGAAACTGCAGATAAATGAAATTCAGGTTAGAGGGGTTCCATTTAACTCCTGCAAAAGTAATTTGCATCTCTGTAGTTTCCTACAGAAACACTACCAAATTTGCAGTTAACAAGATTATGTCCCTACTAGCACACACGAAATTACAGCAGGGAATACCTCAATCCAACACATTATGTTGAAAGCAGCCAAATTCATCAGATTCTTAACTCTTTTCCAAGGCTTGTCAGTGTAAAAATAGTCACAGTTTTAGACAGGCAGCATTTGGAAACACTGATGTTCAAATATTTCTTGTTTTTCAGCTGTTCAGCAAATGTATTATCTGGTTTTGTGTAGCACTCAGAAAAAGTCAGAGTTCTCATTGTCTGTATAATAATCCATAATTAACAAATCTCATGAAGAGTGCCAACAAATTTATGAGTATATTCTGCTGTGGGTAAAAATTAACTCAATTATTTAGGGAGGTGGTAAAGTAACAGAAATATGACTCTAAGAAAGCCAAGCAAATTAAGAATTGGTAAAAAGTGATTTACACATTCAGTTTGCTCCTTAAAAAAATCCAGTTTTGATACCTGAGCAACTTATGGATGTTTTTAAGACTAGCCCACACATGCTGTGAACTGGAAGTGAAATCCAAAGAGCTAAGGGATAAATGGTCTTTTCTCTTTTGATGCTCAAATCAGATATGGCACACTAATCACACTCATCTTTTTTTTTTCTTTTTCTTTTTCCAAAAATAATCTATTCAGTTAGGACTTTTTTCCATTTATTTTCCTGAAAAATAATTCAGGCAAGTTTGTTGGGTTTTATTACTTCTTCATCAAGCTCAATGGAGCTGATGAAACTTCAGGAAAAAAAGAAAAGTCTCCAGGATTGGAGATACTTCATTTTCATATCTGTATATCCCTGTATGACATCATCTCAGATGCTGATCAGCACTGCCTACTGTCTCACTTGCCTGCTCCCACCATGTGAGGAAAAAAAAAAAGGCAAATCATGGTTCTGGTACATTTGGATGATGCCTGAGGACAGTCAGTAGCACATAGAAGGCACATGTTAAAATAAATGAAAAGTGCACATTTTAGTTCTTGTGAGACACTCAAATCACCGTATTTTCCAGTTAAACAAAGGAACAGTGACATTTCAAACTCTTGCTAACATATTCTTAGCCCTGAGAGCATCCCCAGGTGCCCAGCACCTGGTGGGCAGCCCGCATACCTCTTTCCACTCCACTCCTCCCTCTGGCTCCGCATCAGCAAGCATGAGCACGAGGCTGGATGTCCTGCCAGATGCCTCCAGCTGTGCACACACAAACTTGTTCATGCAATTTGTGAGCACAAAGCCCTCTAAAACGTTTAACACTTGCATGCACCCTTTTAGAGTGTGTCATTATATCTGGCATCAGTATTTAATACAATTTTTTTTGTCCAGACTAAGTCCAACTCTAGGTGAATTTAGCAGATGTATTGTGTTTTCTGGTTATCACAATAACCTCTAAAAGAAAGTAACTACATTGACCTCTGTAGGCCCAGTAACAAGGTGATTCTCTAGCTTGTGCATGATCTGCTAAGAAATTTTGAGTCTTCTGCCTGCCTGGTATTTTGTGCTTATTTTGACACGTACCATGTTCAGTGTGAATGCTTATGTGTTCAGTATTTGTTAAATGTTGATATTCCAGTCTTAAATATTCTGGTTATGTTAATATTCTGGTCTTAAATTTGTGTTTTAAATGTATCCCACCAAAGGAGGTGGTATAACTCCCTAGTGAAATGCATTTCGTGGAAAAATCTTTGCCTTTGGTAGTAAACTCTATTAACTAATGTAGACATTGCAGTAAAATTAGCTCTTTAATCCCTGCTTTTCATATGAAGGAAAACAATCACTTTAAGTGTATGAACTGTCACAGTGTATCTGCCAGGAAAACTGCTAAGATATAGAGAAGCAACAGAACTCTCAGTGCAAAGTAATTCAAAGCTAAGTCTGTAAGTAACCATAGTAAGTACTTACAATAGTAAAAAGTGAGCTTGTCAGATTAGAAGAGTGCTACAAAATACTGAGTACCTTCTAAAGGATGTGTGGTAAATCCCCCTTTGTCACCTATTCAAGGTTTTCGTCAATAATTGTAGTGAAAATCTTGGATTTTCTATGTTTTTAAATCACACATCATCTCTAAGGAGAGAAAGGATGGTCTAAGACAGAACACAGCAGATCACTGGATCTATTTGAGAGTTTACTTTGCTATAGAATTCCTGTGTAGTCTCACATAATTTATCCAGTGTGCTGGGATAGCTTCCCCTTGTCTCTGAAGTGTGATTAAGAGAACTGACCTGCTGCACCAGAGCACTCTGAAGCACCAGATGAATGATAAGCACTAAATGCTACTCATGCAGCTGAAAGATAGGAAAATGCAAATAGAGACAGAGCTGATTATGTATTCAAAATGCACAGGTCCTTTGAAATTGTCAGATCTGTACCTGACCTTACTGCAGAACAGAGTCCAGAAATTGAGGGTTATCATTGCAAATCATTCCTTAACACTGGGACATAGATAACTGAAAGGCCTGGAAAATGAACTACTAATTCACATTCAGCTGCTGATCCTGATGATCATCAGTCATATCCCACAATGGGCTGTCACTATTTTCCCTAAATACTAATGTTAAAGGAGATGAAAAAATTACGGTTTTTTCATTTGAAAAAGAATGCATAGCAAATAAACAAGCTGCTAATCAATAACATGGTACCTTTTTGATTAAATATCTATGCATGTATCCTCATCTCTGTAAATGAAAAAATATCTTTCTCCCCTGCATTTTCTATGTTTAGAAAACCTGTATCAGAGGTACAGGAGCTGCTCCCTGTGCATCAGAATGTGTTGCTCTGTGCTTGAATTATGTATGCCTTAATGGCTTTTAGAAACAGCAGTCCTGGAATTTGGTAGATTCCCTTCCTGCATACTCTTAACAGTAGAAGCAGCATGGATGGTCTTCAAGCCATCTTTTCCAGTGCTGGCTGTTCTACTTTTACACTGCATTAATGGAAATATGGAAACATCTGCAATGCAAATCACAAAAAAGAAATACCAACAGTGGTGACATGTACAAAAAATAATAAAAATATAAAAACGTCTGCAGTACTATTAACACAAGCACTAACTTCTTATATATCCTTCCCTTGCTGTGCTTTGTGAATAGTGCCTGTCTGATAATGGTACTTCTGTCCTTGTGACTGCCAACCCAATTTACACAATCCCATAGACAGTCATTTTTCAATGGCACAGGTTTGATTTCTAACAATATCATTCTTCACTATGGTAGTCAAATATTTTCCATATTTTTCTTTAAATGCTAATTGGATTTTTAGGCCTAATAAAGCAATTCTGTGTTGCAACAGGTGTTTCCACATTTGGTTTTCCATAGTGCAGTGAATTGGCGCACATAATTCCTAATTAATTAATTGTAATGGGAGACACAGAAACCTAGTGTATAAGTAAAATATAACATTCTTTATCTCTTTGCAGTTGGATCCTGAAGCTAGTGTTGTTCTAAAAGAACTTCAGGCGAAACTTAGCAGTGTATTGGATGAACTCAGTGTAACATATGCTGCAAGGTAACAAACCCCTTCTACTGCAAACCTTAGAGAAATATTCCTGCTCAAAAATCTACCTCGTTGATGAAGTCTGGGTGGTTGTTTGGATGTCCCAAGGCATGGCTTGCCTCTGCCCTGATGAAGTGGTGTGTGCCTTTGTGTCTGTGTATGTGTTTAGACTGAAACAATTAACATTAACCTCACTGTAAACAAAACTGAAGATCATCTGTGGACATGAATGTGTTACAGAGGTGAGGCTGATGACTTTTGTTCTGCTTTTTGGAAAGCAGAGTTGCTGGTTTGTTCCTGCCTGATGCTATGTTGAAGTTTTCTCTCTGACCATGTTTATGTTACTTCCTGAGACTGACAGCTTTTTCCACGTGGCCTGCTTCAGTCAGGGATGTCTGCCTATGTTTACCCTGCTCCAAATGGTCATCATGAATGGCCTTCTTGCGTCATTTGCTTGCCTGTGGCTCTGCAAAAATTGTCTACTGAGCCTTACTCTCCAAATCTTTCATTAGTCAGAGTGCAGTCTTGAATGAGTATGGTGCTGTGCCAGGAGTGCCTGTGGTCTAAGAAGCAGTAAGTTACTTTTGCTTCAGATTAGAAAGAAATCTAAGAGAGAGGGATTAGTGCCGTAGTGGTGTTCATTAAGCAAAGTCCGTAGTTACTTACTTGTAATCCACCAATGAACTGTCTGGGTGGACAGTGTTTGCTTTTTTCTGTGTGCTTAGTTTGCT
This sequence comes from Empidonax traillii, assembly GCF_003031625.1. Lineage (NCBI taxonomy): Eukaryota > Metazoa > Chordata > Aves > Passeriformes > Tyrannidae > Empidonax > Empidonax traillii. The sequence goes on along the minus strand of NW_020956347.1, from coordinate 71,129 downwards.
GTATTGTCTTGCTTTATTTTTGCTCCCAGGCCCTGGTTCTCGGATCATTGACGGTGCATGAATATTATTGCTTTCCAGGGCTTCTTTCTGAATGAACTGACTAGGTTTCTGCAAAAGAGAACCCAGAATAGCTCAATCTAGGATATGCTCCATATAGCTAGAACATTCCTCATGGGTCAGTTTACTTCTTGGATTTGTGAGGTTAACAAGGTTAGAAAGATGGCTAATGTCAAGAAAGACAATGAATTATTTTGACACTTGTTGGAGGGACTGGTCTCAAGGATGTACACGAGCAGCTTCACTGGCAGCCTCATGCAATTTTATCTAGGGCTTTGAAGTGTGTAGGTAAGTATACTTCCAAGAGAACTTTGAAAAGTTTCTAAGTTTTCCAGTTTTTTCACATGGAGGTTTGCAATTTCTTTTTATGATTAGCCATGCCAGTGGAAAAGCTTACTGCCTAATTATAATGTTTCTTTTCTCTCATAGTAAATTCTCTTTCACTTTTCTCAAGTTAATCTTTGCCATTTATCTTTTCACTTTAATAGCCCTGATATATTTCTGGCCTCTATTTGGCATTTCTGTTGATAAAGTAATCCTAAACCATTTCACTTCATCGTAAATCAACCCATAAACCAAATTGCCATGTGTGCAGAGACTCGTTCTGCCTCTGAACCGATGATTCTGATTTACCGCTGTTCTGCATTGTATAATATATTGACCAAAGACTTTATCACATCAATAGCACTATAGGACTGTCAGACACTTAACCAGATCAGTTAGGAAACAGAATAGTTTTCAGAAAAGCTGAACAGATACAAACTTGAGGAGCAAGAATGTGTTCACACTCACTTTGAAGTGGAAAAAGTTTCCTCCCAGGAGGAAAAGTTTCAGTACTTCTAAGCAGGGTTTTTTGCAAAAGGATATTTTAAACAGTCCAAATGCTTTAGCTCTCTCTAGTTGCAAAGAAGTAAGCAAAGCTTCTGATGGCACTGACTTTGTGTGAAACCCATAAAAAGTCCAATTGAGCCAAATGAGGTAAAATCAGTAGAAGTTTTTTATCTGTCCTCCAGAAGAATATCAAAGCTTGGTTCATATTCACTATCAAGAGAAAAACTATTTATTGTCAACTGCTCCCATTGTTCTTTCACACCAACAATGAAATCTTGAGAAATCGTCCATAGCTGGTAGTCAGCCATGCTCTAACCTACAGATTCTGATACATCTGGTGCTTTCAGAAAATAAATACTTGGCACCACAAGAGTATGAAAAACATCATAGAATAGAAAAGGGGGAAAAGATCAGAACATTGGATGAATTACTCATATGAGCTATGGTTCTTAGTAGAAGTTATTTTCAGCTGCCAGAGTATCTTCATTTGTGAACTTTGCACCCCTGCAGAGAAGATTTAAATCTTGGTGAAGACCCTGATGCAAAATGATGAATGTTGAGTTCTTTCATCCTTCTTTTTTATTTTTCATCGTTTAGTTTCCAATTTGTTATTGAAGATTGTGTAAGGCAAATGAGCAATGAACTGAATCAAATGAGAGGCAATGGGAATGCAGCAGCCAACAAGAACAGTGCAGCCATCGATGCTGAGATTGTGCTCCGGCCTCTCATGGATTTCCTGGACAAAACGTAAGTGTGGCAGATTAGGAACTGGATGCTACAGTCAGGCTTTCTTGGTGTTACCCTGAAGGATTGTTAATACCTAGAAACACTCTGTAGTGGGTTTAATACTTGCAGTAGTCACATGTGTGCAGAATACCATGCTTAACCTGTTTACCTCGACTAAGCAATTTTTACACGAGCTACATACTTGCCTTTCTACGTCTTGTCATGTTCTGAGTCATTGCAAAGGAACTGGTGTACAGCTTCTCCTCCACTTGCCACGTTATGAAAAAAGATTGTACTCAACAAAAGAACAAAAATAAATTCCCATACTGAAACTGGCATTTGTTCTAGGCTGGCACCCAGTGTCCCACTGCTGATTAATATGCACTTTGTCCCCAAAAACCTGCTCACCACCTAAAGACCAGGTTGTTTGTTTGTTTTTTCATTTGGTAAAATCCTAAATTTCTTAAGGGACCTGGAAACTTACTCTGGCCTCTGAAAGTAAGGGTAACTTATCTTCTCATCATCCAGCAGTGACAGGCTCTGCAAGCCCATGTGCAGCACAGGCACATCTGTAAGCACGTTGCTTTTCTTGCTGGTACTTGTGAAACACCAGTGGCTTTTTGTTGAAAGTGGTTGAACAAGCAGCCTGGCACTGATCCTGCACTTCAGGTCTCCCCAGTCACACAGACACGAATTACATACCCTTTTGGCTCCTCATGCATAATTTCCCTAGCCAGACATTTTCAAAGTTAAGATGGAAAAGATGCTCCAAAAATTTAATTTCACTGTTAATAAATAGCATGACTGCACAAACATGTCAGTACATAGAAATAAATGCTTGCAAACAGTAGCTGTGAATATGCATTAGCTGTCAGCACCTACTTCTACATCCCAGCAGAAATATAAAATAAGGGACACATTTGTTTTTTATTTCTAAGACATAAATTATATGCCAAAACTTTAATTCAGGGGCGTGGGAGTGCTAAATTCTGTCATCCGTCAAACTTTATAACTCATCATCATTTTGCATTTCTAATAAATATACATCAGTTATGTACTAAGCATTAAATTAGATAGTGGAGATTTACGTGAGTTTGTAATCTGCAAGTAATTTTTACCAAAAATATTTACTGATAATATTGCAAAATAGCTGAGCTACTGAGAAATTTTCATTGGTAGAGAAAAGCTAAGCCTTAATGATCATTATTCTGAGTATATACTGGTACAGCACCTCTGAGGTCTTAATACAAGTTTCAGTGACTGGTTTTGTTTTGTTTTATTCCAGTTTAAGCATCTCTGCAAAAATCTGTGAGAAGACAGTTCTGAAACGGATTTTGAAAGAGCTCTGGAAGTTGGTCTTAAACAAAATAGAAAAACAAATTGTGCTTCCACCACTGACAGACCAAACCGTGAGTGTTCCATCAGTAATTCTCACGTGCTCTAAAGGATTGTAATCAAGTGCTTGATCAGGTATTTGCCGAGGGGTCTGACACTGTCCTGTTCTGTACCCTGACCACAAGGAATAACACATGAATTGTATGTAGCTGGTGTGGAAGACCTTGCTGCTGTCACTGCCTGCCCTGACTCAGAGCAGTTTTTGTGAGCACAGTCATGTAAAAAAAGCTGCATCACTGACTTAGTAGTGTGCTTTCATGTAAGGGCTTTTAAGTTTGATTGCTCTTTACTTCATTGTGCACAGTAACACAAAGTGTATTCCTTGCCCTTCCCCGTTGCAGCAGAAATTCAATCCCTTCCATTTTTGCAGGTTCCAGAAAGGCAGGAATGCCCCATCCCAGTCTCCAGGCTTGCCTGCTGTGCCATTCCTCATCTTGAGGCAGCACTTAATTAACATCAGGAAGCTTAAGCCAAATATAGCTCTAAAGATTTGGGATATTTTAATAGCAGACTTGATGGGAGGTCCTTTTTGTGCAGGACTGCATTTACAGCCTGACAAGAACAGGGAACAAAACTGCAAATACAGAAGGTAGGGCTGCTACACGAGACCCATGTGGGTCATGGCCTGACATGAACTCTGAGTGGTGACTGAGCTGACCAGTAAAATCTGATTCTGTCTAGGGATCAACAAAAAAGAGCCTGGGTTGGAGGGCCTTTTTTTAATTGCTTTTTTGTGTTTTTGAGGGACTAGGATAACATAACTTAATTCTTCTTGTTTTCAATCTTGTTTAAAATAAATTGACCATCTTATGACAAGACAGTCATGATGTTGTCATGGTGTGCCTTTGAGCAATTTTGCCCTGTACGTCCTATGATATCGGTTCAGCTGCTAAAAATCTGTCAGTGTCCATATGTTAAAGGCATATCATAAAATTATATCATATATTAAAGACTCATGAAAGAATATTGCTGGAGAGGCAGGAAAAAAATCTAATAGAAAATGTATAAATGGTGCTAAGGTAGTAATAAAAATTCTAGACTAGAGCTAATCTTAAAGTCATAGCCAGGACTCCAGTCACTGAATTTGTTCATGTTTACCATAATGACATTGTTTACTATGAATAATTAGAAACAGCCTCTCTTTCAATGAATGACTGTTTGAAATTTATGTTTCTGAGATCTTTAATTTGCATTTCCAAAAATCTGGGGGGAAATTTTATCTGCAAATACGTAAGTAGAATTTACACTGGGTAAACATCATTGGCATTTTCCATCATGCACTAGGAGCATTTATTAGCATTATGCAAGATCAGTTGTTACACTTTCATTCATATAATAGCATGGGTCAGAGGTGAGTTTTACTGGTGGTAGACTCTATATTAAGTGTCTCCATTGGCAGGAGAAAGGTGTATTAATTAGTTGCATTTATTTTACTACTTCTGTTTACTATTAAACAGACAATTAAAGAAAATCAATAAAAAGTAGGATACTGTAAGAGATTTTTTTCTTTTCTAACCCTGATTATTTCTTTCTGTCTGAGGATGAGGCACACATATTCAGAAGCAGGGTTTATTTTTTAATTTGCATATTTATCTTACCATTCTCACTGCTAATGAAGATTTAAGCTGCAGTTCTATATTACATCTTCTTCAATTGAAGGATATAGAAGCAAAATTATTTCTGAAAACTGAAATCTTTTGGTACAGAAAGACTGATGAAAAATTAGTCCAGTGTAAGTTGGATGAACCTTTTTTCCATAAAATCCCGTTATTCAGAACTATGTCTTGCTGAAATGCCAAGTAACAAATATAAAAAATTATATTATTTGGAGTAACTGTGATGAAAGATGTCAGCATGGAATTACAGTAGGATTCTGTTTGTCTGAGACAAACATGTAGGTATTGGCCTTTGGTGTCATGCCAGGAGTTGGCTATTGTAAAATATTGCTTTAACTTCATAACACTTTTTTTTTAAAAAAAGGCTTTTTCTTAACAGTTACTCTACTGAGATTTCACTGTGGACAGCCATGCTTCTGCAGGTTCCTCAGGGCTGTTCACTTCCCAGGATGATTGTTTATTTTAGCATAACGCCTGAGAGCTGCGGTCATGGACAAATATCTCACTGACACGCTGTGTGAGAGCAATCACGGCCTCAGCTTAAAATATTAAACACCAAATGAGATAGCAGAAAGGAGGACACAAAACCACTATCAGCAGAATGTGCAATATTTGTTTCAAGTGCGGAATCCTGGAGGGAATCCCGCTGAGGCATTCAACAACTTGGCCTTATCAACTGAGGGGAAATGCGTCTCACATGTAATTGAAACTTTTATTTAGCTTTGCAAAACACTTTGCAAAACACTTTTGACTTTTGCCTGATATCCTGGCAGACAGTAAGATCATGTTGACATAAAAAGCAAACGTGCTGTAGTGAGTCTGTTTCCTTAATTTTCAATGTGATTACAGGGGCCCCAGATGATATTCAGTGCAGCCAAAGATCTTGGACAACTGTCAAAACTCAAGGTAATGGAGCCAGATGAAGCTGTGAATGGCTTGAGCTAATGAAAAAAATAGATGGATAATTAGTGACTGTGAGGCCAAACTTCAGGCCTCACTCTCATTTAACGTAATAAGATCAAATATGGCAGTAACTACTCAAAGGTGAATAATGGTTTTACAGTTTCATCAAAACCCAATTATGGATAAATGACTGATTACTTATATGGTAAGTGATCACTGGATGGGCCAAGAAGATATCATTACCCTATTGCACAACTAGCCTTTAAAAGTATTAAACACCACAAAAAAAAAAAAATGACATCTTTGTGTTCCCTTCTGGAACCAGTTCTAAAAAGCTCCAAGGTGAGAAAACTATTAATTTTCTTTCTGTGCATTATTTATGGTGTGCATTGAAACACAGTATTTATCTCTGCAATAAACTCTTCAGCAGTACAGTACTAGAGTCCACTTAATGGACAGCTGAGATGTTTGATACTGATGTCAGTTGTTTGCCAATCAATTTTGCCATTAGGAATTCAGATTTGTGCAGATATGTGATAACTCGTGTTTCTATGAATAATTGTTTGGTTTGCTAGAGGAGTTAAAATGTCATAAATAAGTAAGTCACTTGGGCTTATATTAGACAAAGATTTCATCACTTTATGACTCTGTTTAACATGTTCTGACAGGAACCTCTCTTTAAAAAAAAAAAATGGGGCATTAACAAACATTAGTTAAACTCTCAGGTTTATTAAAAAGATTAATAATTTCTGTAACAACTAATTATTTGAACTTAAATTTTAACCTTTCCCCCATCCCCCAGAACAGAGAAGTAACACATCCTAGGAAAATAAATAAAGCTATGCAGATACTCAGTATTAAACAGGGGATCTTTTCCCCTGCAGTCCATGTTTTCAAGAAACAACATGATTGCTCTAGGTTGTTGTAAAAGAAGTCTGAAGTTGAATTAGTCCCTGTTAATCGTGTGTCCTTGAAGGGCATTTGGCAGATTTTTTTTGTATATTTGTTTTTCCAAGAACAATCCACAATAGTTTCCTTTCAAAACCAATTCTTCACTTGCTTTGCAGGACCATGTGATTCGAGAGGAAGCCAAAAGCCTGACCCTGAGGCAATGTGCAATAATGGAAGTAGCACTGGTGACTATAAAGGTACAGCTTTATGTGGTTTTCTCTTCTGTGCTGGAATGACCAAGAACATGACTGACAGGTTTTTTGATAAAAAAACTGGAGACTTTCATGTAGTCTTCACAGATTGGGTTTCTGAAGTCAAAAGAAGCCAATAAGGAGTATTATTTAATGTACTTATCAGTGCTTTTCACATTGGCCTGTATCGTTACTTGGTATAACTTAAAAGCAACCAGTTACAAGAATAACAGCGTGGGCTTGTGTCTGCTGTGAAGAGACTGCACATCAGGAAGGTAAGGAGGCAGCTATAGAGTCTCAAAAGACAAGAAAAAAGCATCAGAGAGGACTCCCCCATTGCATTTTTTGATTTGCAGTGGAATTGGCTTTTCTTTCAGAAATAAAAAATAATCTTTGGGGATTACTAATGTTGTGGAAACAGAAATGGAACAAAATGTTGAAGTACTGCATGCTCCCAAATAAATCCATGTGAAGCCTTCAGCTCAGTACATGAATCTATTTTCTGTTGAAAGCATTTATTCTAAATGCACAAAAGTTGGGAAAAATCTAAACGCTAACCTTGCCTCAATTTCCAGCACAGAGGTAGAGATATGTATTGATCATTTTACTAAAGAAAAAGTCTAAAGATGGAGAGAAAGGTTAAACAGGGGAAATCCTTTATTTATTCAGTATTCTCATCTCCGTGTGCTACATTCATAAACTGAGCTAAATAATGCTTTCTGAAAAGCCTGTTTTCAAACTGTAAGGCAATGACATGGCATTAGAACTGCTTCCGTTACTTTGGAACCCGATATGGCAAAATCTTTGCTTTCCAAAACACCAAGCAAATAACCTTGACTGTGCAGAAATAGGGCTTATACTGGTAGGAAGTGAACAAAGACAAACTCTGTGAGATGATACCTCAAGAAGAAAAAGACTGCTGTGTTGATTTTGGAATGCAGTTCATGAGCGTAATGATCAAAATACAGAATTTTTTTGGTAATGCTAAGTAAATTTGGTTTAAAAGCAAAAAACAAGGCTGCCCAAATAAGAATAGAAGAGTGGTAAAAGTGGCATATGGTATGTGTTCAGAAATTAGGCACATGACTGTGGTAAGGAAAGGTTTTGCAGGGAGGAGTATCTCTGTACTTGCAGTCTTTTTTTATTTTTCCTTTCATTTAATTAACTGAGAAACAATTATCATTTAATAGTTGATGGTGTAATTAAGGCTTCAAAGAATATAAAACAAAAGAATACTTTTTCATCTTAAATATATATAGTCTATCATGAGGTTTTATATTATGTAAAAAGAACTGTAGCAAGATATATATATATATATATATATATATATATATATATATATAGTCTTTTTAGCTTAATTTGCAATTTACTGTTAGGAGAAGTGGCTTTCTGGCCCGTTATCTCAAACTGAGTTCTCTCTGCTGTCTCATTATCTCAGCCCAGAGAATATGTATATTGATAATATTGTCCTAGTTTCCATTGTACACCCAGAGGCTCCCTGCAGAGCGACACCCACACCCAACAGGGCTTGTGTGACATTGTCAAGTTTTGGCTGAGGCTGCAGTGGCTCCAGCGTTGATTTCCATACACTTGACATCTGCCCCTTTCATTTGTCACCGTGCCCTTCAAACCTCCTGTGTCACCTACAAACCTTGAAACCCCTCAGACAGGAGCACGAGGAGCAGGTGAATATAATGGCCAGTCTT
>NW_020956347.1:21254-61609 GCF_003031625.1 Empidonax traillii | reverse complement strand
AAATAATTTGCTTGGAAAGATATAAATTTTATGTAAGTATGCAATGATGAGAAGATAGAGGTGATTTAGTCAGAACCATTAAAGCTGACACTAACTGCCCCCGCAGTGACAGAGCAATAGAAAACTTTGCAGCCTCATGATTTCAAATCCTGTTTTGCTCCTACAGATATTTTTTTCCCTGTAACAACCAGCAGCCTTCAACACAGAAACGTAAATAATAACTGTTATGGAAAGTACATTTATGTTTCTTCTCCATCAAAATCTTGAGAATCAGAAGGTGGAATGTGTACACTAAATGCAAAGGGACTGTAGGTCTGCACTGTGCAGATAAGTTTAGGATACAGCATTTAGTGGAGAGATATATATGTAGAGGGTGTATATTCATATATTCCTTTGGCAGCACTCCAGAAAGGCAGCGAGAAGGTTCTGCTCACAGTCCCCAGCACTCCCTGTACAGAGTGCACCATGTCATCAAGTAGTCTCAGTGTGTTCCTGAAAAAAATTGTTTGTTTTTACTAATTAGCCATTAATGAGAGCTTTATTGATCTGGGGACCTAGAGCTGTAATGTAGATTGCAAAATGCTTTGCAAGGTGTTTGAACAAAATGAACGTATGTAGCACATTTATCTTTTCATTGGAGCTTAAGTGCATTAATTCATCAATGACTGTCTTGCCTGAAATCTTAGGAAAAATTCTTCACTGAGGGAGGAAGAAGAGAAGAATCTGTCCCAAGTTTTCTGAAGTCAGCTTTGGGACTGAAAAGGGAAATTAAAGTGTTTTTGTATTCAGTTTACATATATTTCATATATCTATAGTTTACACAGTCAGCATGGCATCAAAGTGGTAAACACGTTTTGTTCCAAATCTAGTAGATCAGTAGTCATCTTCTCTTTTAAGTATTTATGCTCTTAAATGCATATATTTTATCTTTATTTTTTTATGCAAGAAGGAGGGAGCACTCAAGGGACAAGTGGGACAGCAAAAGGAGCAGGGCTGTCTTGTCAGGCCTTGCTGACCAGCTGGCAGTGATCTCTACACGGGTGCAGCTGCTTGCAGAGGGAAGAAGTGCCCCAGCTTAGGTTTGCAGGAAGCACCACTGGTTTATTGGTTTACTGCTGCATCATTCCCAGGAGCACACAAAGGGAGCTGTGGGTGCAGCTGCTCTGTCCCAAAGGAATCCTCTTCTGAAGGATAACATTTACTCATTGCCTTCGAGGACGTTCAACCAATGAGCTCCTTTTCTCTTCCATCCTCTCCCGTTCACAGTCCAGGAAAGCCTAATGTGGTCCCTCAAGGATGACACACACATTTTCTGCATATCTGTAGTGAAACAGGTCAAAATCTGAATTGGAAAAGATTGTCAACATGGAAATTTCCATGGAATTTCTAATAATTTGCCATAATCATAATTTCAGACAGAATTACAATGCAACGCCAATCCAAAACTTCACATCCTATGTTCGTCTCAAAGTTTTTTAAAACTTTTTCCCTTTCCCTCAAAAGCAATTTGTTCTCTACTTGTGCTTGTAAATATGCCTTGATTTGAAAGTTTGTTGGGGTTTTTTTAGATAAGAATTTAAACTGATTCCACTGTCTGCAACCTGAAAGAGTGCTGCAAATATTTGTCCAGTTTTGGCATAGAAATACTTCAGTTCAGATCAGGAGGACCAAAATTAAAATCTTGTACATTTTTTTTCTTCCCCCAACACTTATTTTTTTTTACCCTGGGAACTCTGTAGCAGAGATGATGAGAGTTACCTCAAAAGCTATAATCATAAATTCAGCTACACATGACCGCTGTTATTCCTAAAAGTTCATTTAAGAATTTTACTCAAAACTGTACGTCTGCAACTGAGGGCTTTCTCAGATAACTTTCCTCTATGAACAACCATATTTGTTTTTCATTTTAGCAATACTTCCATGCTGGAGGGAGTGGGCTGAAAAAGAATTTCCTGGAAAAGAGCCCAGACCTACAGTCCCTCAAGTACGCTCTGAGCCTTTACACCCAAACTACTGACGCCTTGATAAAGAAGTTTATAAACTCTCAGACTTCTCAAAGTAAGTGATCTATAAGGGACATAAAAGTACATCAGATTATATTTTAAGTGTTTTAAATGATTGATTGCCAGTCGTGTTCTCCACACACTGTTGTATTTTAGGGTTTATGGTCACTAATGGTGATGTTCTCCCACATCTAAGCTGTTGGCAGTCGATGGAGCTTTTCTGAGGGCAGTTCCTTTCCTGACTTGTCACTGCACAGGTCCCAGAGCTCTGCATGAACAATGAACTTCAGAGTTATTTGTAGGAGCTCTCCACACACAGCCAGGGTTGTGGAGGCCATTCCAGAGCACGTTATAACTGCAGAGACAGTAAATTCATCGACTACATTGGCAGCTCTGGGTACCTTCTGAGCTGGAGGACATTAATTACTAATCACAAATAACTGCAGAAGGTTAAAACCCTTCAGAGGTTTCCTTTCGTGATTAAGAACAATAAATTATGAGCAACATGTCCTTAATGTAGCACACTGACTCCATGTTACAGAACCCACATTTCTCCTTCTAGCAGGTCAGCTGTGAATTCAAAATGATTAGAAGGTTTTTATATGTTAAAATATAACATTTTTTCCCTGTCTAGATTTTTTCTCTTTGTGCATTTCAGAATTCAGATTCAAAACCACTCTGCTAAAAATGGCACCTTTTTTTTTTTTATGCCTGCTATTCAAAATTTTGATACTTGCCCAAAAGTAAATCAAGAGTATGGTATTAGATATACTTTGAGTCTGGACAACAGTAACACTGAAGCCACTGTTTCCTGCTTGAGAATTTTGGTGTAGGGCACCAAAAAACTGCAGTACAAAGTCCTCTCCATTTAAAATACACGTCACTCATTAATGGTTTATTTCAGGAGAGAACTTTCTGTGGTTTCAAAAAGAGGACAAGAGTTCATGGTTATACTTTCAGGCAAAGAGTCCTTCTATTTTCAAAAATAGGTCTTCTGGATCTAGGACAGTACATTCAGGAACTGCTTTTACATGGCTAATGTGCACTATATTCCAAGCTGAAGGTTTTCTTTATTCTAGAAACTGCAAATTTTTGAGCAATAGTAATCTTCACTAGATTTCCTTTGAAGGTAATGGGCATTTGTAAAAATGGCCTGTCTACCACTTGGTATATTTGGGAAAGATTATAATTTGCTGATCTATAATAAATTACCCTGCTCATAAGAATCAGAAGTTTTAATTTGACAGTTAAACTGGAAATCAATTGCTTTTACTTCTGAAATACAGGATGTTACTCACATTATAAAAGCCATGAAACATTAGTTTTGCAGCTTGCCCCAAGATTAATTCCAAGGAATGATTTCCTAAGCCATTTCCATATTAAACTGAGGATATCCCTCTTAATAATTCGTATATTACAAGTGAGAAAATTGCTATAAAACTCTAATATGTAGGGAATAGAGTCTTTTTTCCCCTCAGAAAAAAAAGAGATTACCAATATGGATTTGGGCAGAAAATTATTACTTACTAGTATATTTTGCTTTTCTTTATACCTTTATATTCTACATACCTTGATACATTTATTGTAACTTCAGGAGCAAAAAATTATCCAGTTTGTAGCCATAAGTAGGGATCTTTTATAAATCCTGAACAGCAAAATTGATTTTCATTGTGATTTCAGCCTGAGGTCTGTGTTCATTTCTGTGCACACACTAGCAGGCCTATATTTGCACACCACTATTGTCAGAAATGTAGCCACTGGGAATAAAGTTAAGGAAAAGTGACTCATAGGTTTTCATTATCCTTTAATGTCTAATTTAAAAGAATTAAATCCTCATCTGTTATGACCTCCAGCCTCACAGCTGTATTTAGTTAAAATGACCCTCTTTGCAAAGCAGAAACTTTCTTTGGAGTATAATTGGATTTAAATTTTCCACCCTATTTTTGCACATTTCCAATCTATAATCAGTAGATAGTTGGATGTAATTAAACTCAAAACAACAGGGAAAAAAAAAAAAAGGAATATTTTAAATATAAAGAAAATACATGTTAAATAATAACTATGACTAGATAAAAATGGATGCTTGGTTTTCCCTAATGACAACTGGAATCAGACAACAATCAGGCTTACTCTTAACCGTAGGTGAAAATACTTTTTCGCTTACCATGTAAAGCTGTAGTTTTTCTAAGAAATTTGTTTAATTGGTGTGAGAAGGGGGAGTTATTGTTACACACATACAAAGCGTAAGGTTGGGCTTGATGATCTTGGGAGTCTTTTCCAACCTTAGTGATTCCATGATAACAGCTCTGTAAAAGTGTATGTTGTGGCCCCTGATAGATCCTGTATTCATGTAGATGCAGGATCAAGTTCAGCAGGAATAACCACATTGTCCAAGGAGATGATTTGCACCATTTCTAAAGAACGACTGCCTGAACCTGCATTTCCATCCCCAGCCTTTGTGCCTACACCTTCCTAAAGAACTTCTTGGCAACAAAGCAATTTGCATAGGCAATATTAATAAAACCATTCCTAACTTTTAAAATGATGACACAGGGATTCATAGTTTTTCCTGTGGTGATTTAACTACACTAAATATTTGAAAGTTAAACTCTTACTGGCTTTTTCGAATACATCATGAGACTACATCATTATGGACGTATATGCTTTAAAAGCAAGTTGTTACACAGACAGGAAAGAGAAAATTAACTTCTGTAATCTTACTCTGATGACTTTTCCTCTTCAAAGCACCGCCACAGACTGTTTTCAAAGCAGACAAGTGTTTGAATAAGTAAATGACAATGCTGAGCACATAAGCCAGTAACTTCTTCAGTAATAACTTTCAGTAACTGAAAATATCACTTATTTTTTGCTTTTCTTTTTTCTCCATGTAATGATTTGTCACGGCTGAAGATCTTTTTCAATTGTAACGATTCTATGCTGCAGGAAGTTGTAAATTTAATGTTCATGCAGCACTGTGAAAACAAATCTGTAACCACACTCTGAGAATTGTTTATTAGACAACAATTCATACAGACAGTACAGGTACCAGATTAGCACACTTAGTGACAGCTTAAGTTCTGTCATATGCTGTCATATTAAAAACCTGGATTTCTGCCTGGCACAAAGAGGTTTCTCTTCAATTGCATCCCCACTGCTATCCCAGATCTGCCACACACTTTCAACTTGTTTGGAAATTACATACTGCAGAAACTCTGATCTTTACAGATTTAAACATTGGTGTCAATAGGGGGAATTTCATCTTATTATAGTCCCTTAGTATAAATGTTTCCAGGAAACTAAGCAAAACCTGCTAGCACTTGTCCTATTTTAATACCAGCCCACACATGTAAAACAGAGCAGCATTGCATTCTCTTTTGCAAATAAATTATTAGCACTGTTTATTAGCAAAACTTTTGTAATACTACACACAGTGAATCATAATCTGGTGATAAATTTCACATTTAACACTGACCAGGAGGGAGTCAGGTGATTCTGCAGTGCCTGTTGTAAGTGCATTCTTCTGGATCAGTGTTTTCTTCTTATTCAACCATGCACTGGTGCTAGTGCTGCCAAGAACCAGTTCATGGAGCAGGTCACTTTTGGAGTCTTCAAAAGGGACATTTATACACACCTCAAGGATTTTTAAAAACCTGAAGGCAGTTTAGTGAAGAGAACTGCATTTCAGAGCCTAAGTGACCAGTATTTAACATGCTCTGTGGTCATTGATAGTTCTGCAAAGAGCATGTAACACACAGCCAAGTGAGAATCTTCTGGCATCAGTACACCATTACCACACAGATCACCCGAGGTTCAGATCTCAAATTGATCTTGTTTCCACTGGACTTCTGTCAGCTGTAAATTGTCGCTATTAGATTGAGCACTAATGATAACAAACATTAGCTCATACTGTAAAAGTGAGTGGTTTTTTCCTCTAAATTCAGCTGCAGGATAATATGCTTGCATAAATTCAGACTATAATGTAGATTGTTTTCAAAATCTTTTGTGACCAAACAATTGTTTGTGCACACTACAATTGTGCCAAGAATGAATCAGTTGTGAAATAGCAGCACAGGGCCAAGGCTGGCCTGTAAAACCCAGCTCAGTTGCAGGAACCTGGGGGTTCAGTGCTGGATGGCCAGAACACACCATGGCTGGGTAACAGGGGGAAAGCAGCCAGCAAATCAGCCCAGGATATCAGGGAAAGCTCCAAGCCTTCTGCAAACAGCCATATATTTTGTGTATTGATGTATTTATTCAAGTTATCAGCCTACAACAGCTTTAGACAAAATGGTCAAATTTCAGTTCAGGCAGGACAAGCTAATTTTAAGTAAACTTGAGCTAAATGCAACAACATTCTCACAATGAAGGCAAAACTATAAAAACCAAAGGGCAAACTCTTACTGTATTTCTCTATTTCAGAAAAGAGAGAACAGACTCAGAATGCTGAAGTAAAACTATATCGATAGCTACTGGTCTACTGTATAAACTTTTCTACTCTGTGGTGTATTTGACTTACCATTACTCAATGCTGAGAGCAGAACAGGTGAAGCTTCTCTAAAATAATTTCTAAAAAAAACAGAGAGGCAGTCACCTTTTTATTGAATTAATAACTTCGCTTCCTAAACTACTTAATTTAAAGGATATAAAAATAAAAATGAGATTTATGCTTGTATTTAAGGAAGTACCTTAAATCTTCAGTAATTTCAGAAACTCTGTGTTGTGAATATTTGCATTTGGTTAGCATCAACTCTAATAACACTTGAACAAATATTATTTTAGCTTTAGCAATGTACATAAAAAGACAGCACCTCAAACACAGTGTCCTGAATTAGTTCTCATTTATTAGCACTAATTTCTCCAAAGTAAATATCACTGTTGCATCAAAAATGGTTACTTATCGGAAATAGAGAAATATTTTTTCTTACAAATTTAGAGCAGCTTAGCTTAGTTTTATAAACCTCATTAGAGAATGCTGCTGTTATTGTAAGATAAACAACAGTTATAGGTAGTGGCAGGACTGCAGTGTATTTTTTAGCTTGACTTTAAATAATTTGTATTACTTAAGCAGAAAAATCAATATTCATCTCACAACATAGAGCTCATACTGCAATCCCTACTTGCGTGTTTACAAGGCTGCAGAAAAGGCTTTGTTCTCCCATCAACTGGAAGGCAAAAGGGGAAGATGCATCTGAAAACAAGAAAATATAATAAGCATGTTTACCTAATGAGATTGAGTATCTCTAACAGGAGCTCCACACTCATCTTGTGAAGTCACCGACGTAGGGAAGGAGGGTACACAAACAAAACTGAAGAGAAATTCTTTGCAACTGCCAAGCCAAAATTCACTTCTCTGTTCCTTTGCAATCTGTAATGGTACGAGGCAAAGCAGAACCTCAATATCTTTTTAAATGTACGGAATCCAATTAAAATAATAAACTGATAGTTAACTCTAGTTTAGGCAAGCAGATAGATGACATCAGATGACAGAAAATAAAAATCATTTAGCAGCTCTTGTAAATGCAAAAAGAAAGATTTGTTCCTGCTTTTGCTTCTCAAAACTGTTGTACAATTAACTGTCATGTTTTGAAAGCTATACCTGTATTCTATAAGGAAATTTAAGTCCTGCAGTTCTCTCATAACCTATACTTCAGAGAGAATTTAACTCAAGAAATAATCCCTGCTTCATCCACTGTAGTTTCAAATTGAGGTCAGAATTGTGTGTTACACAACCCTATTTCATGAAAGAAAAAAAACCAGACTTGCATTACAAGCTGCAGAAATCAGTACACAATTGCAAGCAATGTATAGGAACAAACAGCAGGAAATATAATAATAAAGAAACCTGTGGAATTACAACTAGTAGAAATATTCTAGTGTATGCTGATAGCAAAATAAATGTATTCAGAATAGTGGTAGAAAACAAATATTTTTGAAGTTCACGTATAGAAAACCAGACAGCTGATAAAGCAGTTGATCTTTAGAAAATATTCACCTAAGAGGCTGTTACATTAGGAACTTTCTGGTTGTTCCTTAAAAGACACAGTAAAGCACCTAAATTAGAAACAAGTTATATATTGGTTTCCTCTTAAGTGTTCAAGAAAATAAACACAAGCTACAGGTATCCATCAATTATACGTCATCAGTTTTTAAAAATAGCTTCTTATTAGTATCAGTGGAACATTCAATACATATATAAACCCCTTAAGAGGCCTGTGTGTTGGCTGGTTAAAATGCTGGACAGAACACACACATATATATACATATACATGGAGGGTGATGCCAGTTGGATACACCCCCAGATCAAAGCTGGCTCATCCTGTTTCTTACCACATGGACAGAGCAGCAGATCTGTCCAGATAAGGGAAGGTCACGATGGAGCTGTTCAGTTCCAGCCCTTGCTGTGTAAAACATGGCAGAGATGAAGGGAAAGGCCTTAACTGGGTTTCCACTCTGACACTCAAACCAGTACTTTCTACTTACACCATAATATTCTGCTTTTATATTATGCTCTCTGAATGCCTCACATCACTCTGTTTGACACCACAGAAATTGCAGCAGGAGAGGATGTATTTTGGTAGTGTGGCTTTGTCCAGTTGTACAGAGAGGCTTACAGATGCTGCCGAATCCCCCGTCAGCCTTAATTCCGTCACACCAAGTGATCCGTAAGAGAAATTACTTCCGTTTTCTAATCAAATACAAACCTTCTAAATCTTTTCAATCTTTTCATGGCAGCCTGGTGAACAAATGGTTGCTGAAGTCAGCCTTCAAGAAACTGGACTTGGTTCTCAGAACACCCCAACACAAACAATTATCAACCATTTGTGCAGCAAACTTTTAAAGCAGAGCACACGTTGCAGTTAGTGTGGTTATCATGATAAAGTCAGGTTTCCCTGATGCTTTCCTTTTCTCTTAACAATTCAGCTTTAAATTATGCTTTGTATTAAATGAAAATGTTAAAAATACACTCAAGATTTTCATCTAAATCATGGAGTCTCAGGATCCTGTGAAAAATAACTCAATGAGTCACTCTAATCTTTTATCTTCTAATAAACTAGCAGATGAACGCCAGACAAATACATGTATTTTATTGACATCATCAATCAAAAGATGACAGATGTTTGTCTGAATTAAAGTGCTCATTTCATAGCTTGTGTAATTCCTGGAGCATTGGGCACTGTGAAAGCTTGAATATTTGTTCAGCTTTTTCATTCTTACATCCTATATGGAAAATAAGGTCAAAGTGTAGGTCCAGTGTTTAAATAAACAGCTCTAAGCTGAAGCTCCTGAGCAAATGGGATAGGGTAGGGTTACCACGGGCAGCATTGCCAGGTCAGCTGGTTTTATTGCCTGGCTCACAGTGCTCAGTGAGCTTTTGTAAGTCTTGGGTAATAAAATCATGGCATGCATGGTGATTAGTTTGCAGGTAGTTGTTTTTCCTCAGAGCTAAATTTCTGATTCTCGGGAAGGTAAAGGTCTTGAATTCGTGAATCCTAAAAACTGGAGTAAAAAAAAAAAAAAGAAAAACCGCACAAAAAAACCCACAAAACACACACACCCACACAAATAAAAATAATAACTAAATAAATAAATAAATAAAGTAAGCCTCCATAGATTTAGAAACTTAATACAGTCATACAAACTGTTTCGACTCTACCTTATTGCCTTTGACCATTTTTGGGGCAAAAATACTTGCAGTAACTTTATGAGTGCCTGGATTAAAAGAGGAGAAAACCAAGAAACTACCAAAGTCTAGGGAAGAAGATAGTCTGTAAAAGAATTTCCAGCCCCAGAACTATAAAATGCAAGAAACTCCAGACATTAGAAGGAGGCAGTGTAGATATACAGAGAGAGATTTGATCAACTAAGATTAAAGTGAAGGGAAAGGCTGAAAAAATCAGTAAAAATGGAATCACCTTCATTTGCTATGGAAGTTGGGGAAATCAGAGAACTCAAATAAATAGTGCAGAAAAGAAAAATGTGAATAGCCTAACATCAATTATAGATCCATGCCAGCTGGAAGGAGAGAAATCCCAAATACCAACATGGTCATCTTGGCAAATTATAAAAGTCCAAGATCAATAAAAGAAAAAAATCCAATTTTTTAAAAAATCTTGTCTTACATTATTATTATATAAGCACTGATTAGTTAAGTAAAAAAACATATTAGTATTTAAAGTCAAATGGGTGCTTGGTAAATATTAAATTCCTTTGCTCTTTAATGAAGCACTTCTTTTGCACAAAGTAAATTATTTAAATCATGTGTACCTTCTCAACCTAGGGGTCATTTTAGCCCTTCAGTAATTGTAAGGAACCATGAATGCATGGAAAACGGGAAGATAATTGTGTGAAGAAAACAAATATAGTAAATTTAAGTAAAGGACTTCTGACAGTGTATTTTTTACGTATTCAGTAAATTCAGACATTCAGTGCTTTTCTTTCAAAGCAAGTAACAGATTATTACATTGTAATAAATGCAGATAGAATAAAAGCCTTTCAAATCCTAATAGGAGCTCTGTTTTCAAGCACCTGAGACCAGACACTGTTCTCTTTTGGACACTGTGCCAACTGCTTAATAGATTCCAGCTCCAGAAATGGAATCAATTCCTTCCTCAGACATACATAACTTCTTGCATTAGGAGAGGGATACAGCACATTCCTGACTTTTCTGGAACCTGAGATGAGAAAGACTGTGAATCTCAGTCTACACTGGGTTTTGGACACATGCTGCTAGTTTTGGTGACAAAGTTCAGCCTTTATTTTTCTACTGAATTTCCACAAGCCTCCAGTTTTGACTATGTCTCTTTGTCTCATCCACCTACTCTCTCTCTTATACAGACACTCTGACAACTTAACCCTATACTTAAGGCTCAACAGATCTATAAACTCGACAGAAGGGAGAGGAAAAACAAAATCTACATCATTAACTGATAAGATTTGGGGGATTTTAATAAAACAGAACCTTTGAATAAAACACAATTTCCCAAACAAGTCCTCTAAGTTTTATGAATGCAATGCAAGTTTGGGGAAAGGCTCAGAGAGACAACGATTAGCTGCATATTGCTCTCATAAACACTTGGGAAGAAAAGGGCATGTTTTAAAATATGACTGTATAGTTAGAATTGTCCTTGCAAGCACCAATAAACAAGAAAGGGCACTGCATAGACCACAAACACTTTACCAATTAATGCTTCAGGAATACAGCATTAAAAAAAAACAAAGAAAGAAAAGAAAAAAGACAAGGAAAAGGAATTAAATCTGTGTTATTGAAAGCTGTAATTGTTATTGGATAAAACAAAAATAATATGTCCCTAGGTGAAAAATGACAAAAACACTCCATTATTTTTCTCTTTTGCTACAAGATGACTTTGCAGCAGAAAAAGAATTCTTGTTATGCAAGAATGTCCTTAACGTCTCTCTCACTCTCCCAGACACACAGTTTGCTACTGTCTTTTATCATTTATGTTGTGAGAAACAGACCCTCAAATAAAACCTCCTCCAGATTTAAGGATTTTATGTGAGACTACCAACAGGAAGATGAATATCAAAAGATCTTGAAGCTGTTTCAAATGAAGGAATTCTTATCACCAGATAGTACATAAGGCAGATGATGTTCCACATCATGAAATGATACATTAGTAATTATGTACAAGCTCTGCTCTCCTATTCACAGCAGCATAGCTGTGGTGTTTGGAGAGTCAGGGCTGAGACCTGTGAACAGCACAATCATTACCTCAGCTTCTCAGATTCGTTTTGTCACTCTCACTGAGGTCCATGCTGCATACCAATGCTCCTTGGAGCCTCCAAACCAAACTACTCTGAATATTTTCCATTATTTTTTTAAGAACTCATGAAAGCATCCCAGTTTCCATGCCTCAACTTCCAGAACAGCTGAAAAGTACATTCCATCAGATGCACTCTTCCTACCATTTCAAGGCCTGAAATTCTGTTCTTAAATTTTATGCTAGTTCATCCTCTGTGAATCCCATTTATTTCTCCTGGGGTCTTTTATCATGCAAAACTAGAAGTTATTTTCCAAAGTACTCCTCATTTGAAAACTTCTTGCTGCTAAGGGATCAAGGAGGACAAAGGAGCCCTTCCACAGTAATGTGCTTTTGTGCACAATCACAGACTGATTCAGTAGGATTCTCTTGCATTTAGCAGGAATAGCATCCTAGAAAATACAGGGAGCTTCTGTTGTTACAAAATATACATGACCCATTTTTCTCTTGCATTTTCTGCTGTTTTCTCTACCAGAGTCCACAAGTTCACACTTCTCCAAAGATACCTACAAAGCAATAGAAGGCAGAGGAATTTGTTTCTCTGTGCATATGTAGCCAGTATGATTATCGTGACCATGATTATCATGCTGTATTTTAAATTACATGAATATCCTAACAAATAAAATGTAAAGCAGAGTTTAGAGTGCAAGCAGCAATAGTTAAATATCCATAAGGTTTTCAAAGGAAAGTTTGGTAATCTTTGAATGAGTTATATTACAGCACTTAAAGGAAGAAAAGTGCAGTGCAGGGCTAGATATTTACTGTCAGTTAAATTGGCTTATTAGATGTGGTAGGATAAATGGACATTTCTGTAGTGCAGTCAGAATCACTAATTCCTGCTGTGAGTTTACAAGAACTGGGAGCAAGAAAAAAAACAAAACCCAGCAGAAATAGGCAGATCAGAGACTTTAAAATGAGGTGCCACAGTTCTTGAACGTCAACAAGAGCTGCTCAAAGCAAATATTGAATGTCCTAAAATTGTATCTCTACTTTGCTCAGCAGGTCAGAAAGAGAGAGAAAGATGGATGGGGTGGTCATTGAAAGAAAACAAGCTTATATTCTAGACTCCACTAGAAATTGCCTCTGCTGGCTGCAACATTCTGCTGCAGGAGGTTTCCTCAGCAATACTGAATGTAGGATCATTTTAATGTCAGCTGCTTCCAGTATAAAATCATGGGATGTTTTGCAGAGATTTCTTTATAACCGTAGCAAGCAGATCTGTGCACACAGGGCTAATCCCACCATATATTTGTGGTACTGCTTAGAGCAGTGTTGTGAATTATGGCCTGCCAGGAGAAGGAATGGGAGATCAGTTAGAAGACCTTTGCAAGAATATCCTTTGCATAAGTTAATTAAAAATTTGGAGAAACAGAACAAGCCTTATCTTACAGATTCATAGATTTTTATTTTGGTAAAATCATACATGGCATTGTTAGAGGTTAACAGAGCAAACTCTGCTATTAGCATCGTCCACAGGCTGCTGCCTAAGCTATCGAAAAAAATGCTAATTGTTTTCTTTTACAACACTCCTTATTTCTCCTGACCAGGGTTTGGTTTGTTTTTTTTTTTTAAGCTAGAGGCTAAAACAGGAAATTTGCCCTGCCTGATATTTTCAGTGATATTCAGGATCAGCCTAACTCACCTTCCACTGCAGTCAGAAGTAAATTATTATTAATTTTGATTGGGAGACAGTTCAAGAACTTCTTATTCTCTCAGCACATTCAGTTTATCCTACACATTCAGTGGCCCTAAGATTTAAATGTTGTGAATTTCTAGTTCTTTTCTCCTGTCCAACTTGGCATTGAGAGCTTTTCAATCAGAACAAAAGATTAAAGACTGAAGAGTTACAGTATGTTCATCTCAAACTTCTGAGCTGAAGGAAGGCTATCCATGGAATAAAAAGCATTGTCCATAAAAATGTTCACCACCACAAAAAGAATCCATTAAGTTTGAAATGCGTGCATTATGTAACAATTTGGAAAGGTGGGATTTTGCAATATGAAAGAACAGGACAGATTAATGCTCCAGGACCTCCAGTCTCTACTCTCTTTGATTTACTTTACAGCATCACAAAGCCAATGAGAATTTCCTATATAGAAATATCTATCATGCATAGTATTGGAGTTCTACCCTGGATAAGCTGCCTTCTGAATTATTCGTGTTGTCTTCATTTAATCCACAAAAATATAAGGGAAGGCTTTTTCACACAAGTCAGCACTGTGGGTTAAAGGTAACTACTAAAAACATGCTACTCAGATACATGGCCTGAGGACACTGTGTTTGCAAGAGAAAAGAAAATCAGCATTAAATTTATGACCTTGACCAAAGAGAGTTCCCTTTCTCTTCCCAAATAAAAGCCAATTTTACTGTAGTTGGGTAATACCTTGGCTTACCCTTCTCAATAAAGCCATTCTACTAATTTTATTTAGCCTTTCTAGTCCATTTTATTCCTCGCTTTTTATACAAGTTTTTTTTAAAAATTATTTATTATTTATCGTGAGCAAGATGAAGAATGGTTCACCAGCTTAGAGATTCCATATAGTGCAGCTTTAAGTAATTATGCGAATACAAAAAGAAACTTAATTGCTGTCATTGAAACTAAACTGCTTGTCATTAAAAATCTGATATCTAATAAATTCCTTTTTTCTATGTCAGTAGTGGTCCAAACCCTCTGCCTATTACTGAAATACATCCAACACAGGTACCCTGCAATTCAGAAGTGGCAGCTGTAACTACATTAATATATTGACACCGTATATTTTTGCTAAAACACTTTTGACTATATTCCAAAAGTAGATTTATTACAATTCCAAGCCAAACTCACTTGAAAGCTGGAAAATGCAGGAAAATGTTCAAGGCTGTCAGTATGTTAAATGATTACTGAATTTCCACATTTTGATATATCAGAGGAAAAAAAACCAAAAACAAAAACAAAAAAACAACCTTGTTCTTTGAAGCAGTAACATTTTGGGGTAAGAGAATTTAATTGACCTTGCAGTGTTCATCCAGTGTAGAGAGTGGAATTATAGATCATGCCAACACAACAAATAAACAGCACTGTGGAACTCCTTTCTAGGAAGCCACTGATGAGGAAATTCAGGGGAAAAAAAACCAAAAAACCACAAACTATGCATGATAAAGGAACAAAAATATTCTGGGTATAAACTAATTTGTGGGTGGAAATCATTTCCCCCTTTATTATTACATAAAACACCAATCTCCCTACTCCTTCCTTAATTCTTGTAAGAACTGCTGGAAAACTTCTAAAGGAATGTTTGATTCTCCTCACATATAGACTGATGGGGAACCAGTGGGTAAGGAATTTCTGTATAAATAGAAGGAAGATAAAATCATTCCTCTGCTGCTCAGAGAAATAGTAGGGAGTTATAAAGGGGTAGTAATTTGTATGTGGTTCACAGAGATGATTACTCTGGGGCACAAGTGCAGCTCACAGAATTCAACGCTGAGAGTCATCCAAGCAAAGAACAAGTAAACACATCCAATTTTATGTTGTACTGTTCTAATCTGATATATTAATGGACCTTTCAATACATACGGAGAATCCTTTAAAAGAATCATTCTGTGCAAATTGACTTAGAACCTCTGTTGGTGCTCAAAAGCAAAACTTTTAAAAATTGAAGTTTCTGGCTCCTCTGCCATCCCTTCAACCTTCCTCTTTTTTCTTTAAGCCTCTCTGTCTATGCTACTGCAGAACTTTAATAGTTTTCTGGGACATAACCCCCAGTAAAGAATTCATCAATAACAACACAGAATTAACTTACCAAATTCTTACTATCAGTAAGATTTTTGGGGTGCACATGGAAGGAAACAAAGTTTGACAAAACCACCAACTTTTGCATTTCAAGATACAAACACATCTGATGACAACAAAAATGGAAAGTTCCAGATGAACAGGATAATTTATTTTGTTGAGGCACTTGACACAGACATTTGCATTTGCCAGGTATTTTTGTGGCTAAATCATTTATCAATCTGTGACTGATTCACACTTAAATGTGAAACACGTGTCAGAAATGTCTAAGTGTTTCTGACAGAAAATACCACTCAGCTTTCACTACATCTCTTAAAGCCAGATGTGCTAACCTATTAATTACTGTTTCAGCTCAAACTGCTAATAATTCCGTGGGTGAGATATCTATACAGGTGGATGTCTCCACACATCCTGGAACTGGGGAGCATAAAGTCACTGTAAAAGGTAAGTTTCCAGCAGTTAACTTTAAAAAGAAGGCAATAGCAGGGAACAAATCCCCAAGCACTACATCCTAAGTAAAACACACCAATAATAAAAAATGTTAAGTATTACAGTCCTTGTGAAGCTGTGAGTATGCTTCAGGTGATTGGGAATGTACTTTTTCCTTTTTCAACCTCAACAGAAGTCCAGATTATGGACTTAAGTACTGTCTGTGTTTCTCTGTGTAGACAGTTAAATTTTAAGTTATAAAGTTGGAGGTATAAATTAAAATGTGTCAAAATATCCTCTATATTGCTTGTATATCATTTAACTTTCTAAAAGCTGCAGCAAAGCTGGGTGGCGAATGACTGCACTAAGCATTAAGAATTTGCCTTTTTAACAAAATGTCTTTGTTCTGCACAACCTGAATTTCAGAGAGAAACCCAGCATCATTCACATTAGTATAAGCTGATTTTTTTTTAATTACAGTGAAGGTAGCAGGCAAAAAAAAAAAAAAAAAAAAAAAAAAGGCTGTAAATGTAAAGGATTTGTAAAACACATGTTTGTGTTTGATACTGTTGAGCCCAAAGTAGTCAGACGCCTTTTCTTGGCAGAGAACAGGTGAAGCTCCTCCTGGGCTTGCCAGGTATTGCTGTCCTATAGGAAAGCTCTCAGGTCACCTTTTGTTGGATATACAAAGTCAAGCAGGATAATTAATTGGAAGTCTTCCAACGGAATTTTATTTAACTCTGTTTCTTTTATTTCCTTATAGTTGTGGCAATTAATAATCTAAACTGGCAAACGACAGCCATGTTCCGGCCATTTGTGGAAGTTTGCATGTTAGGCCCTAAACTAAGTGACAAGAAAAGAAAACACGGAACCAAGACAAAGAGCAACACGTGGTCACCAAAATACAATGAAACTTTCCAATTGTAAGTCTCTTTTGCCTGCTCTTTGCATATTTTGTGCGAATTTTTGCCGTTAAATCAGTAAGAACATAAAAACCCCCATCCTAAGGCTGCTATACACATCCAAATCCATAGATAGAGACTCCACTTCAGAATTATTTACTAATTTGTATCTTATATTTATATGAAGATGAATGGCAGCCACTAAGCTCTCAGTCTTGAAAAAGCTGTTAAAATGTATAATTCTTTTCCCTACAGAGGAATAACTGGTTTTATACCTAGGAATCCATTGGCCTCAGTAGTTATGTGGACTGAAGTACTGATTATTACTGCTACGTATCTGGGGCTTTATGACCATAGAGATATGTGAAGGGTTGCACATTGTTAGGAGTATTGTTTATCTAATTCTGTTATCATTTAATCCTTAAAACTGTAAGAAATTTTCACCTAACCTGGAGTTTTAAATTCAGTACTTCTCATAGCACTCCTCAATGTTTACTCCTCCTCCCCTTTTATAAGTGAGACCAATTTATTTTCATCCTCTTATCCTTCAGCCCTGACTGGGAATGAGTTCAGTCTGACCACAAAGCTCCTTTTGATGTTTGTTACCAGTGATTTTCTAGGGAAAGGTAACTGCCTATTTCAGATTATGAGCAAATTCTCTGTTCCTGTTCAGGTCAGTGGGAACAGAGGCTACGTCACCAGCAGCATCTGAAAAGTTAACTGTGTAGGAGGTTTAAAACTAAATTATACTTGTTGCAACAAAATGGAACAACGAAAGTTAAACTACCACTATCACTTTAATTTTTCCAAGATTTCTAGAATGAATTCATTCCTTGGGGGAATTAAACTGAACTCCTTGTTCTAAATTCACAATTTTTAATCCACACAGCACACTGAGTAACGAAGATAAGCCAGGAGCCTACGAACTTCACCTGTCAGTGAAAGATTATTGCTTTGCTCGGGAGGACCGAATTATAGGAATGACAGTCATTCAGCTGCAAAGCATCGCGGAGAAAGGGAGCTGCGCCTCCTGGTACCCCCTGCTGAGAAACATCTCCGTGGATGAGACTGGGCTAACCATTCTTAGGATACTTTCTCAGAGGAACAATGATGAAGTTGCTAAAGAGTTTGTGAGACTTAAAACAGAAACAAGATCTGCTGAAGAAACGGCCTAAAATCCCCGAGCAATGCAAGATTGTCACCGCCAGAACATAGATACAGTGCTGTTGTCTGAATAGTGCATGCATGTGCAAATCTGTGGGAATGTTTAACTAACTATGTTTTCAGTGTTTGCCAGTACTTACGTACTATATTTGCAAGGTATGTCAAGGAGCTGTATATCTTTTATACATATTTTGGTCTTTGGTAAAGTAATTGTTCCAATGAAGTGCCAAAACTAAGAGTAAATGTTTCATCATATCTTTTGAAATGTTGATTTCACCTCATCACAATTCCTTTATTTTTTAACATTTATTAACAAATAATTAGCTTTTTTAACTGATTAATAGGTTGTCTCTGTTAAATTACTGTGTTGCTTATTCTAAATTAAGTTACCTCCCTTACCATTATTTTACAAATGAGGTACTTAGTTTTCTTCAAACTATCATTTTATGCAAGCCTCATTTTAGGTGTCTTACTGATAACTTTTTCTATCATTACTACAGATGCAGTTACTTATAGAAAGTGTTTGTAATTTTATAATTACCAATATAAAGTAATGATTTTTGCATAAAAACTGAAAAAGGATGGAAATATTTTATGCTAATCTCTTTTCCAACCTTTCATAAATATCACTGTGAAGAAATGCTGTTAAAGCAGGTCCTCAAGAAGCTGTGCTTACCAGAGTTTGTTACTGATGTTTGATATCTTGAGATAACTTTGTTCTTCAAAACTGCCATGGTAATATCATATTTGTATTAAAGAGTAAGTCAGTATCTGTAGAACAGATTGCTGTACAGTACAGTATATGTGCTTTTAAAAAGTCATTTTTTAAATGATATGGTACTGTACAAGGGTTGGTAGTTTGGGATATGTAATGCCAGTTTGTGGTTTGTTTCTAGAAATTGTTTATGAAAAGAAAAGATGCTGTGAGCATTTTCACTCAGAGTTATAACGTTGCTTTACATACTTAGCTGTAACATCAGTTAAGTGCTTTATTTCTTTAATTTTCTTTTTTTTCAGAAATGTTCAACAGTTTGTACTTATGCAACATTACTATGTATTGCACTAAAGCAAACTCTGTGTCCTGTAAATATATTTAGTGAGGAATTGTAAAATAAAGTATGCAGAAACTGCTTTCTAGTTTTGTCATTTGATATTATTTATGTAACTATCGGATTTATGTGCATGTGAAGCCCATGCAGTGGGATTACTCTATAACTTTATAATATATTAAAGTAAGGTTTGCACTGTCTAGCATCTGGTGGTTTTATAAGTATAAGAGTTGGCATTTCGGTGTCTTAAAAAATACAATAAGGTAGATATATATATATAGATATATAATGCTGTGTAATAATACACATAGTGTTCTGTAATTATACAGATTTGTCATTGGTTTTGGTCACAAGTGTTTCTAGTTACACAGGCTGGAGTTTACAGCTTTGCTTAGGGAAGAAATAACTAAGAGGAAGGGAGGACATGATGTAGCTGGAATGTTGATGCCAGCCTTCTAAAAATGTGGTGCACAACTCAACAGAGGCAAACCAGATTCTTTCCAGGAGACCCCTTTTGAGAGATATTTAAATGAGATTTTAAGGATGTCTTTCAACACCCTCAATCCTCTTCCTTGAATACTAAAAAGTAGATTTGTCATATGTATATTTAGACATTTAGAGAAGATCTGCACAGCCTTTAGAGAGTTAACAACACTCAGATCATATCAGGGTAGGCTGGACCCAAGGTATCTTATTAGTGCATATTCTGCTGATAGGCATTGCAGAACATGTGATGGCAGAGGGACCTCTTGATGGGGACATTTTTTAACTCATCACTTCACAAAGCCGCTTTTCCATGTGAAAAGTTATGCTCATAATTTCACATCTTAAAATGTAACCATCAATCTAGACATTAAGTGATTTCTTAATTCAGATTTTGTGACTTAAATAGTATCAAGTGTAGCACCTGTAACTTCAAACAAATTAAAGAGGATTTAATCTGAGTATAATACTACCTCCTCAGAAATTTCTGCTTGTAATTCACAGTGCTTCCTAACTCTATTTCTGCAAGGTATAGCCCAAAGTGTCAACAGTAGATGACATTTAAAACACCGCATCTCTTAACAGTTAACAATAATTAATGTAAGAAAACATCAGCAGACTCATTTTCAAATAAAAAAGAGAAATAATGAAGACATGAGGTGGTTCCTGCTACATAACACTGTTGTGGATAAAATGCAAAGAGAATTCCACAATATTTCATTTGTGGCCCTGTGAATTCAGAAAGGTTGGAGTAAACAGCTTCGGGGTTTTTTCCCTGGAGCACTTCCATCATATTTTTCTGTAGCTGTTTATTCTACTGTAAAATGGCACACGTTTTAGTGCATAATGTAATCACCATCCACTTAACTGTTTATCCCTGAGATTCACCTATAAAGGAGTAACAACTGAATCAGTGAAGGAGGTCAGTTATGCTCTTAGTGGTCTCCTCAGCTGCACACACTAATGTGTAATCAGGGGTGATCAGGCAAGCTGATAAAGCCAACCCTGATAATCTACAGCTTCCCACAGTGCACTTTAATGTTTCACTGCCTTTAACAGAGAAATATTTCCTTTCTATATCAAAATTTGTCAAGTGGAAGATAAGAGGGGAGTATGTTAACTCTAGACCACAGGACTGTTTTCAACATGGTTATGAATCAAGATACAAGTATGTGCAATTCTGTAGCACAAACATCTGGAACTCACACATTTCATGTAGTCAAAATGCTTGATAAGGAGGAGTTTTCAGCACTGTTTTAAAATGTTTGTAATCTCTTCTAGGGAAGTAAATATTCCATTTTTAAAAAATACATATCTTCAACATGAGAAAATTTTCTGAATTCAACTGAGCTAAACTTAGTCAACTGACAGCTGGTTCTGCAGTTTCACTTCTCAGTAACAACTGATGTAATCAAAACTCTAATTGGAATTCCATTTGTACTGGTTTGATAAGATAGCAAATATAAATATACACACTTAGGGAGATAAAGGAGAAAAGAAAGATGGGGAAGAGCAGCAAGATTAATTGGAGAACAAATTTTCCGTTCTCCAAGGAACAGTTACTACATGGGAACCATTTGAAGTGCACCTGAATTAAACAAATATATTTAGAGAAGCTTGTGATATGACAGCACTTCAAGTTAACAAGTATACTCAGGACTGACAGTTTTATATAACACTTCAATAGGGGTTGAGAGAGAGATTATTGCCCTTTTTACTGTGTTTTCAAAGATGGAAATGTAATAACCAAATATAGGAACTGGCTTGAATTTTCCTCAAAGTGTTTCACAGCTAATAGCTGACAAAAAAGGGAATTAGTAATGTGTGAATTAAATACATAAATATAAGAAGCTAACACTATCTGTCATTCTGAAACCTAAAGCAACTTATCTAAACTAATTTAATTTCTGTCTAATGTCATGTTTAAACAACACCTACATTTAAGAACACAGCACTTGAACTGGCCTTTCCTTTTCACATGGTCTCTGATCCCAGGAAACTACTAAAAAAACAAAGGAAACACATCAGAGATGGAACTAGATGTGCTCAGTTCCTCATACCCTTTGTCTCTTCTAGGGAGTTAAATTTACATCAAAATAATAAATTCATGAGTGTTGGGCCATAACCAAGAGGTTCAACCAGTCCCAGCAACAAAATATGAAAACATTTTTCAAATTATTTCCTCCCTATCTATAATCTTTTCAATACAAGTAAATCTAGACTTCAGTAAGATTTAAAATTCCTCATGGCACCTATGTTCCATCACTGAAAATTCCCCTAAAGAGATATTTTACTGGATTGTAAGTAATTGTAAAAAGTTTGTCTGTGTGCTAGAAGAAACAAGAGATTTCATAAAGAATTTAAGAAATGCATGTGCAAATGCTACCATTTAGCTTAGGGAAGCATCGCTCTACTGAATTACTTGAGAAGCTTACAGAACAGAAATATTAGAGAAAAAAAATGAAAATTATTGGTTTATTCTTTTTTACCAGTTTTCATTGACATTCTCATGCTAGTGACTGTAGAAATCAAATTTGTAGGCAAATACTGAAAACAGAATAATAATTTACCATTACTGTATTAGTCTGAATTAAATATACATTTCTTACAAATCCCTTGAAATCTAAAGAGCTGAACAAATATGTGGAGAATATTAAATTATTGTATTAAATTCAGCTAGCAGACATAAAATGAACATAAATGGATTCAGTGTTATTTGTAAAATACAGCTGGGCAAGTGTTGGAAAGCATTCAGTTATTTACACCTGCTTATTTTGATGGCTTTTTCATACCATTGTGTTTGTATTTTGGCACCAGATATATGTGATTGACTTGGAGTATCAAAAATTCATGGAAATGAATTATCAGGAAAGAAATTCTAAATTATTTTAGAAATTATAATCAAGACATGGGATACAAACACTCGACTGTTCCTAATAAGCAGAATTGGGATATTCCAAAAAGATGTCACTATAAGTATTTGTTGTGATACTTTAATTTTTCTGTATCTTTAGAGTATCTGCCTCTCCTGTGTGTTCTACACTGAGTGAATGCATGCACACACTATAGAGTATAAATTAATTTCTAAATGATGAATCTACAAAATCTGATTTGAAGACAAATCCAAGAGAGAAGAAAATGATCGAAAAAGAATTTTTTTAAAGCGATTCTATATCTGAAAGTCAACTTCCCTAAAGAAACTGTTCCTAAATGACTCATAGCCTTCGACTATTTCATTATGAGAATTCAGTTTCAGATTTCAAAGACTGCAGCAATTACAGCCTTCCCTATGAATTTAGCTAAATTAATTAATCACTACAGAATATGAAATAACAAGTGAGTATACTGCAAACTCTGTAATGAAAGCCATTAAAATGTCACAGATTAATTTTCAACTAAATAAATACAAGATAATCAGAAAAATTAATCCAAGGAAGAGAAGTCTGCTCTTTAATATTTTTCTATTATTTCTGACAGTTACAGTAGTAGACTAAATACAGTCCCAGGGTTCAATCTGCATTGCCCTGGAGTCTCATGTGAGTTAACACCTGTTTATCTAGTTTTTAGGAACAATATAGGAGTTCCAGGCAAAGGGGACAAACCAGAGAGCATCCCAGGCCACAGAACCAGCTCACTGACCTGTTCCCAGTTCCTGTCTGTAAACTGGGCATATACTCTTGTTTGACTATATGTATAAAGGAAAAAAAATAAACCTACATTGGTAAGCACAAGTGATTTTAGTGGAACTGTAACAGAGTCAGAAAAAATCAGAGATCTCCATCTTCACTTGCCCTGGATACACAAGGGCTTGTTGACAATTACAGAGGCAGCTCCAACTTCCATTCCTTTGAAGCCTAAGAGGGCCTACACGTTTTGTTCGATAATGTTAATGCATTTAAGCAGGAAGTTTTTAGCTGCTGAGTGATGGCAGCTGACTGAAACGAGAGCTGAGCCTCCAGGCCTGAGGTCATGACAGTGAGAAAACAAATGTCAATTACTGACGAGTGGAATCAGAAAAAATGAAAAGGAATTGCTAAAATATGCACTGAATAGTAGAACACTAATGGAAAACTACAGCACAGTGAATACACTCCCCTCCTCTAGATAACAGTCTGCTAGATTTGTTTAAGCAGAGACAATGCCTGCTAGCTTGATTTTAGCTTCCAACACATGGCAGGGCTTTCTCAATAAAAACCACCCAGTGTTTATATGCATTACACAGCAGTCAGACACATAAAAAGCACTATACATACAAGTAAATTGGATGCACAGAATAGTTGTACACTATGGGGAGATACACAGAAGGGGGGGGGGAAAAGAAGGAAAAAAAGGAGGAATGGATGTGGAAGAGGCCTGACAGGCAGTGCAGATTCAGGTTGCATTCCTCACTCTACACAGGTGTGACTGTGATATAACAGACACACAAAGGTAGATCTGTCTCTGTATTTTTGTCGTGTTCTAGTCTAGTCCAAGAGTTTCTTCTGTTAATTGTGACTCCAGTGGAGGTACAAGACAAAACTTGATCCCTGAGAGAGTCTCCACTCTCCCCACTCCTTTTTGTACTAAGTGGAGTCTGGAAGGGGCTCTGCATGTCACTACCCCCAGTTACAAAAAGATAAACATATTCCCAGCCTGGAGGCCTCTACAAACAACTTTAAGCTACAGAGTCTTCAGCTCTAATTTCCCTAAGTGATATATATCCAAGACACAACAGCATTAACTAGGTGGAAAGTTCTCTTGAGGATCTTGAGAAACAACAGCAATTCAGATCAACTAATGGTAATCAATGTATCAACACGTGAATTTGCACCTAGGAGACAATATTAGATCAATATGCCCTTAAAATGCTGTCCTCTTTTCCTATGCAATTTGCATAAAAACTCCTGTGCCAGACTGAGCTTCCTCACTACGATGACCACTGGGAAATTAGGTCAAGCCCCTCATTCTCCCCAGCTCAGCATTAGAGACAAAACATTGCAGTAGCTGCTGAAGTAGCTGGAGTCAATAGCAGCAATGAACTTAATTCCTACCAGATAAACTCTGTGATGTTCAATAGTCCATATAATTGCAGCACATCTTCCCTCTACTGTAGAGAATTTCATTTCTGATCAGGGAGAAATTCCACAGCAGAAAAAAAAATACTGTTTATGTTTAACACTTGCTTACTACATTTTTATGAGATGGAAACAAATGAAGAGTATAACTCTGGGTATATACATCCTTTGATGTCACACAGGCAATAAGCAAATCTTACACACAAAATTTATTGCATGAATTTAATCTCTTTGTAGATAGAAAAGTGCTTATAAACATCTTGAAATTTTGGCAAATGCTATTATTTTGAGTGGCTGGCCAAATAATCTGTGAGAAGGGGTTAAATCTTTGTTGAATGCTCCAAGTCAGCTCTTGAGGTTGGTCCCAGCTAAGAGAGTCCTATTTGGCTGAATGTAACACCTAGATCACCTTACTGAAACACAGAACTGGTTTAAAATCCAGCACGTCATACATTGCTGATAGAAACACACACAGTTAACTGGAACACTTAGAAAATAACATCTGCCTTTATGCAGAGAGCAAAGAGCACAGAAAAACAACTTGTCAAACAGAGGAGGAAAGATCGGAGCAGCATCATTATTTACAGTGGCAGCTCGCATCGATGACAGTAAAAAATGAAATATCACTGGAAAAGATACCCAGAACCAAGATATGTTGCAATAAAGCAGAGGAGGAAGGGCAGAATTGAAAGAAAAGGCCTTTCTGCATTAAAAGAATGTGCTATTCTAAATCAGACCTGCCACCTAGAGAGTCCTTTGAGACTTTTACACTGTAAATTATTTAGACAACTGAATAACAGAGGGTAATTAGCAGATATCTGTATACCAAGGTGACTGTGACTAACCATAAGAAAGAAACAAAAAACCTCTTCAGTCAATCTTGTAAGGGAGTTACAGGAGGAGAAATAAAGTTCTAGGTTCATTTTGAGATTCCATGATAAGAACAAAATTTATTAGGTAGATATCAACTATCCAGTATACTTCCAGGATTTCTTTGGTTAACACAGACTATTGAAGTGCACCATAAATATACAGCTCAACCTGGGGATTCACAGTCAGCTCCTAATGGGGAAAAAAAACCCCAGATCTGGGGAAATCACATGACTGAACAGGCAAATTAGAAAAGCAAGATCTGAAGCTCCTTGTGTCAGTCCAGAACATCCTACAACTACCATTTTACTCAGTATTTCTTTGCTAAGAGCAATGATGCCACATCACCAATAAAATTTGCCTTGCTATCAACTGGCAAAGCTGCCTGAGGTTTGAGCACAATACAAGGACTGAAAATAAGAAGCAATAGTGGGAATCAGCTGTTAGTGCTGTTTAAACCTGTGTAAATTAATTTTCCATTTTACTGATTCTTCTGCTGACTCAGTTCATACATATGACTGATCCATCTCTTTCTAGTAACTATTAATAAGTAAGGTATTAACAGAACTTCTACTTATGATTTCACCATTAAAAGCAGGCATTCTTTATGTTTTCTGAGACACTAAATTTTTATTCCATACGAAAAATACATCCCATCATCTGTAAGTATTTGAATTGTTCTCACACAAGATGGAGAGAGAGAGAACTTTTTTTGAACGATGCAGTTCAATGGTTTTATGCCCTTCCTCAGCTAAAAATGCAAGGGCTCCTGCTAGGAACTGAAAGATGTTGCATGCACTGTGGCCATCAATAATTCTTGCAAGACAAAGAGCAATTTTTCTGCTAAACTGTGAATAACAAGATTACAAGTATTTAATTATTGCATGGCCTCACTAAGACATTAAAAAAATCCCTATTGAAAAAAAAATAGTAAATCTATGGACACGTCACCTCGAAATTCTAGAGTCACACAGCTTCACAATGATTCTCTGGCTGGTTTGAAGCTGAAGCAGCACTTTGCAAAAATGAAAACTCATGCCACCATAGGAACCACCATAGTTTTCCCCAGATCCAAAATAGTTTACAAATAAACTACAGATTCAACAACATCTATGAAGTTTTAGCTCATTTTCAGGTATTACTTAACGTGGCCAGATTCTAATACTTCTTTCAATTATTTGCCATCACTAGAAATCAAGAAGGAAAAATTCAAATACCACGAAAGGCTGAATACTTTAAATTTTAAGGAACTACTTAAATTCATTAAGCTACAAGGACAAATTGAGATCCAAATTTAAAGTTAAAAGCTGCCAAGATTTTAATTCAGACAGCATGCTGTCTGATCTATGATTATACTGAATTTTAAATTAACTTCCAGACAACTGTGTAAAATATTTTCCTCTAGAAAAAGAAAAGCAGGGAAGAAAGACTTATGTGCTTACGTTTGTCTTTTAGTATATAACTTTATATAGTTTTTTGGTTTATTGAGGGGTGATTATTTATTTATTTATTGTAGCGCTCAACATATAGAAAAACATACAGCATATCTGGTACAGATGCACTTTGCATATGTGACTTGTTATCTATAAAAATGCAACCAGAAATAGATATTTTTGCTGCAGAGGAATTCTCAAAATAGATAAGGCCCGGTAGAAATAAAGGTAAACAGAAGCAGAGGCAGGTGCCCAAGCTCATACGAGAAATCCATGCCAGAATAGGAATAGAGCCAGGCTGCTGAATGCCAATCCCCTCATCCATCTGCAGGTTATTCACTTCACAATCAGCTCTTCTGCAGCATTAGTCTGACTAACTAACCCAGGAACTCAAGAAATTAAGGGGTTTTTTTCTTCATTGCCATGTGACCACACTGTTTCCCAACTATAACTAAGATGTTGCTAAAAATTATTTATAAAAATAAAAATTCAGAGAAGTGAGGGTCATTTGGAAATATCACTGAACATTTATACAAGTCCCCACTCACACAATCATGTAACTATTTGATAAATCTCTGTCAGTGTTCAAAGTGGAAAATTAGAGCCTTTAAGACTTATTAGCCTAAACTCTTCCCAAACTAATTTTGTATTTCTTGATGTAAGAAAACTGAACCTGAAACCAGTCTCCCCTACAACTCTAAAAGCCCCTAAGTTCAACCATGGCAATTTTTATTATTACTCTTGAATTTGCCCAGTAATTAAAAGATAATGAAGTATTAAACATTATATGGCAAAGATGATCTGCTGTGAGTGCTGGAGAGAGAGAGGCATGTCTGCTGGACATTGAGGATTCAAGGCAATTCTTTTAATTAAGAATATGTATATTTTAGTTATTACCCAGGAGCTGCTCTTATATGATGACTTAAACTTCACAGAACATTACTTAGATTAAAAATAAGATTTCTTCAATCATTGCTGAAGTAATGAATTCCCATTAGATGGTCCTTGGATAGCAGATAAATATGTATGAAAAAGAAGCAAAGGCTACACTCTGTCAAGGTTATTCTGTCAGCTGG
Source organism: Empidonax traillii (assembly GCF_003031625.1). NCBI lineage: Eukaryota > Metazoa > Chordata > Aves > Passeriformes > Tyrannidae > Empidonax > Empidonax traillii. Next base: position 33,595 of record NW_020956347.1, on the reverse strand, counting down.
CAAGAGTTACCCAGCATAAAAAAACCCTTTTTTAAAAAGAAGTGTATTTGAACTCTAACTTTTTATAAATTATCAAAGAAGTAAACTACATTTGAAAATATTACATAAGTAATATTTAAGTAGTTGTGTTTTTTCACAAAATATATTTGAAACCTAACTTGTAAGTCTTTACACAAAGTGGATCAAGTCCATTTGAAGAAGGCTGCATGTATGATATAGTGTCTGTGTACAGTTATTTTAGGTGAAAAACTTGGAGAAGAAATAAATAGATTTTAAGGAACGGTCAATCCAAGGACTTGAGAAAGAAAAAAGACCAAGAAAGGAAGAAAGGTCAATTTGAAGCTTGTCAGCAAAATTACTGCACAAAACCCATTCATTAAAGATATCCTGTTTCCAAACATATTTAATAATTTAGTATATAGTCTTGACTACACCTCATTTTTTTTCCTAAATAATGCTTCAAAATAATTACTTAGGGATTCTGTTTCAAAATATGCTCCAGAATATCCCTTAACTTTCCATCTCCCCGAAAAGGAGTGCTTCCTTCGCAAGCTGGAAATCTGAAATTCAAGAAAGCTCTGTTTTGAATGTGTACAAACTTCTTCATTATTAACAGTCAGAAACACACTGAAAATGCTCCTGCTAAGTTGTGAGAGATTATCACACAAATCATAAATCTAACAAATCTCATTTGATTGGTATGGAGGTGACAAGTGCCAGGTTCTGCTGTTTGATAAAGCCCCTCGTGCACCTCACCCAGGTGAGCTCCAACAGCTGAGCCCACAGTGCTGATACATATGAACCCAAAAAATTAGGAGAATGGACCTGAACAAATTCCTGAATACCTACTGGACTTGAAAACAATCAAAATCACCATCATTTGCACACAGAAAATTACATTATGAAAACCAAGCTCAGATAAAGAGAAATTCCTACAAACACTCCAGGAAACAAACAAAAAAAAATAACACCAAAATTGTCAAAACACATGAGAAAATAAATAAATAAAGCCCAAACATACCCATTGCCTTGATTGACATTTAGTAGTTCTGCTTATTTTAATATATTAAATCAAAGGAGGGGGAATCTCTATCAGCCTACAGTGTCCAAAGGGGCAACTCTCTTCTTCAAATTAGATATACAATTAAACATGTTCTAAATATAGGGTGATTTTTTGCTTCAGTAAATATTGTGTTTAATTATTTTACTATGGAAAATCATGTTTTAATTTTCTTCACACTTTCTAAATACTTACTTCCTGATTGTTTAGAAAATACCTAACCACACATCAGCCACCATACCCTGTAGCCATGAAGACCCTCTTTTTGCTGGATTTTAGCTTAGTAAAAAAAAAAGAAAAAACACCAAACCACCAGTTCATCATTTCTTCTCCTTAGCTAAGCTGCCATTAGGTCGTGCATCAGCTTCCTTTAATCACAACAACACAGCGTTCCCATGTTTTCACAAGGGTTTTAAATTCTGGCTCAGCTGCTCCAAAGCACTTCACATACACTTAAAAACTATAAGTGAGTCAATACAGGCTGTCAGTCTCATAAGTAATTACACATGCCTAACAGTTGGGATCTACAGAGCTTGGCAGAGCTAACCAAGACCCTTCCACACCAGGAAACACGTCCATAATCATCTCACTACTACTGACACAATTTCCCCTCCAATGACTTTGATACCAGTGGGTGGATTTTGCATTTCTAAGTATAGAGCAGGCACATATGAAGCACTATTATCCAGGAATTCACTTCCCAGAACAGATTTCACTGAAGAATGTACATATAAATTGCAAACACATTCAGAAACAAGACACTAATCTTGGAATTTTTGCACCTGTAGCAGGTAAGTATGAAAGGACACAACATTCAACATCTCTATGTAAGTTTACAGGTCACAATCGAGCTGAAAAAAACACCACCTGAGGAACTTAAACATTTGTACACCATTGAGAGGTTGTTCTGAACCTGCATGGCAAATCTCTGAGGAGCACAGAGAAGCTCTCGTGCTCAGGTACTGAATGTTCATAACAATTGCTTAGTGAAGATTGACTGCACGTTCCTGTGTCCATCTGGTAGGGGAAAAGACCACACAAACAGAATTTTTTTGATATACAGGCCCTTACCTGTGGCTAGTAATATTTAATTGAACCTTTTTCCAGAAGATTTTTGGGTTTGTATTTCATTTGTCTGCTTTTAGACTCTCAACTCTCAGAAAAAACATTTACCTAAATAAACATTTCCAAAGGAAAGAAACTAAATATTTCCAAAATTGAGGCAATTTTTTAAAATCAAAGATACTTAATTCATTCATCAGGTGGAAGATGGGAAGATGATACATGTGAGATATAAAATACAAAGGCTGTCACCTTTCTTTTCTTCTGTTTGCTGCTTGACAGTGCAATGAATGGTGTTCAGTTAAAATCACACAACGAAGAATGACTTCACAATACTTCTCCTTAGTGCTTTTAGCACTTCCATGAAGGCAATCTCTTCATGGTGGAACCTTTAGAGAGAAGAACAGCTATTTATAGACAAAAATTGACCCAAAAAGGGAGATCTGCATCTGGCACTGACTTTTGGAGAAACTCAGCTCTTTCATTCAGACTCTCTAAAATAAGATTATGATCCCTGTCACCACAAATTTCCTCCCTGATTCATGGACCACTGACACATTGTCAGACTTTCTAGATATCAAATACCTTATTCTTCCCCATTCTGAACTCTTAAAACAGTACAAAGAAGGTACAAGAGCATCATACTTTAACGAATTTCTACGCCTCCTTTGTACTCTTCTTTGCTGGTATGAATAATTAACTGTTTAGCTGTAAAGCAACAAAGAATTCTATAAACTTCACACTGATGTCAAAAGACAAAGGTGACTTTCCAACTCTGACTTCAGCAGCCAGCTGTCAGCAAACCTGTCAAAGACTTGTCCTGTTTCTGGCATTTTGAACAAGCGCTTTCTTACCCTTCACTGTGCAGATGGAGCTTTTATACTTTGTCTTTGCACAGACTCAGGAGATGTTGCTTCCTTATTGAATCTGCCGCTGATACGGCTTCATTCCTCAAGACCCTGTAAGGCAAGTGCCTTTATTGAGGAACAACCCCCCAGGCAAAGCCCAAACCAGGGTGTTGACAGCAGTTAATCATCATGCAAACTGGGTGCATCCTTCAGAGGGAAACGTGGGGCAATCTAATTACTGCCAAGGGCACATTCTGCCTACAACAATGTAGTCTGAAAGACAGCAGAAACCTTGGTTCAAGTAATTAAACCGCATGAAGATGAAAGGATCTCCTACAGGTTTGAAAGCAGTGATCTTTCTTTGATTGAACTACTTCCAAGATACTTTTCAGCTCACTGTCCTTGAACATCTCCCTGCGTGTCGCTGAAGTTTCCCACTAGGAAACACAATGAATTTGAGTCCCAAAATTAAAACACATTCTGAGACTGCAGTTCCACATTACAAATTCTTCATTGTGAATGCTGTTGTGGAGTTCCCAGCTGGGAAAGGAAGGGAATATTCCCCTGTGTGAATAAGGGGAGAAAGCGTGAGCTTCTTGCTTTCAGTAAGCCACTCAGATCTGTTGTGAGCCCATACAATCCAGTCTTGTCTTTGCATGATCAGTCCCTGCCAGGTCACTTCAGAGTGGCCCTGAGATGTTGTACAATGCTTCTAATCAAGCACCTGAAACTGAACATGCACTCATTACTTTAGCTCTCTACCCTCAACCAGCCACTATTTCAAGAAAATTAGGACACATTTCTCTGTGGCACAGTAGAAATAGCATGTAGTTATAAACAAGGTAATAATGCAGAGATGATGGAGTTGGCCATCATTGAGGGGATTAGCTGTGCTGTTACTGACAAAAGCAATATGCAGAAAATATTGCTGTGTTGCAACACAAAATCCCTGCAAAACTTGAGCTATATTCTGGCATGTAAATGAAAAAGCACTCACAACCAGTGCTTAGTTTGTGTTTTTATGATGCTGAACAACAACACAATCTGCTCTCATTACCATTCATTGCTGTATAATTGGCCTGATTTTCACAGAAAGACTTGGGATGAATGGAAGACCTACTCATATGCATCATCTGACTCAGTTTCCCCTTATTTTCTGATGTGGTACTCGATGCCCTAGAAAACAGGCTCTGGTCATTTACTGTACAGACAATATGTCATTTATTGCTGTGACAATAAACAATCCTGATCCTCCACAGACCAAATGTGCTGTGATAACAGAACACTTGTTTTCAGATGCAGGATTTCTGAACTGCATCAATCTGGAAATCTCCCAAGAAAAGACACCTGTAAGTCTTCAAAGACTTGTGATTCTCCTTGACTAAACAGTGGCTCAGGAACATAGCAAGATCAGCCATCCTGTGCCTTTTGAGATTTCTCATTACAATATTTTAGATATTGTAAATATTGTAGATATTTTCACTGTCAAGGGCAGTGAAAATTTAAGCAAGAAGTTCTATTTTATATTTTCCAACTCAAAATAAGGGAACATACACAAAGATCAAACCCAAGAAACCTAGAACTGAATTTTGGTAGAAGCAGTCTCAAGGTATGCACCTCTGAGTCAAGACAAATAAAAGCTGCATCCATCTGGGTGCAGCAACCTATTATCAAAGATGTCATCAACAAATTTGCTTTATAATTAGATTCCATGGGGAAGGCAAAGATCAGGAGTTTAGAACTGTCCTTCTGCTTGTACTTTTTATCATTCAATTTATGATCTAAACAATCCTGGTAAATATTTGCCATTAGAGATTATATTTGTTGTTCAGAAATCACAGTTAAAGGACCAATTCTTAATTAGGCTCACTACAATTTAACAATTTCACTATCATTTTAAATTCTTAAAGTCTGTCCACAAAGAGAAAGATTTTAAGCACCAGATAAAAGCCACCTGCTTGGAAGAGACACAGAATCCAGAGCACTATTTTTTTTCTTTTCTCCTTTCTTTCAATCTAATTTTGCATGATTAATCAGATGCATGGTGCCTAGCTTTCTACACACTGCAAAGCAAAGCTATTGCTGTCATAAAAAGCTACTTTTGCATAATCAGATAAGATTTTAAATGTCATTCATCTTCATTATACAGCTGATAAGCAACTCCCAAGTTGCATGGTTTAGTTCTCCTGCATGCTGATTGGCTATTATAAAAATAAACACAGTTTCGAGCATCCAAATATGTTGACATAAATAAACAAGAGTTGAAGTATGAAGAGGGTGGTATATAACTCTATTTCTGTACAGTATATTCCCTGAAAGCATATATATACTAGAAGAAGCAGAGATTTTCTTTTTTTTTTTTCAAATTACACCTTCATTTGAACTTCACCTATTCATGGAGGTGAAATCTGTTCATCTGACAAATGTGCATTTTAAAAGATGAAACATGCAGACAGACCTAAAATACTTCCTGGAAAGATGTGAAAAATAAGTTTCCAAATTCACTATAAATGGTTACAGAAAGAGAAGAGGTAACCTTAATATTCTGAAACATATTGACCCCAACTCCTCTTCAAAGCCTGTTTCGGGGGTGCAGAGAAAAGAATAAAATTCCATATTTTTGATAAACTGAACGTTACGTGTTGGTGATGAAGCAATCTAGTCAATTTAAGGCTCCTCAAATCTGCTCTAGATACAGCCAAGGTAAAGCCGAGTATTGGAAACTCAAGAAAAATCCTTGCAATGTTCAGTGTAGCAACTCAGCAGAGGCCGAGTCAATCACTGCTGTACAGCACGTCCAAAATTATTTCTTTGTTCATGCACTATACAATAGGATAATTTACACCTAAAGTAACAATATGAATAACACTTCCAAGGCTATAATTAAAAAAAAAAAAAGAAAAAAAAAATCAAAGTATCACAAAGAAGCAATTATGTCTACCAGCTTTAGTAAAACCTTCTTCATCAGAATGTGAAGTATTTACTACTAATGTCTGCCTGTTCTGAGGCTCCCTAGAATCCATCACCAAAAATACTGCATGGGTGAAAGGAACGTTGCTTTAAAAAAAAATACAGCATATTAATATTGATGAATTAATATTTTTTCTCGCACTTCACACGATTCTGAATTACAAGATGCTCCTGGTCAAAATTTTCTCTCACAGCACCTGTGAACCTGCACTTCATCTCCCCAGAGAACTGTTACCACCTTTCCAAGCTTTCCTTCCTGAGCTTTGCTCTTCTGCAAACTTTGGAATTGAGCCTGAGGAGCCAGGCAAACTTGGATGCTCTCACTCTTTTCTCAGTGGCTTTCTGCCTGTATGTGCTCCAGGTACAGGTTATTTTTAACCCCAATTAGTTTGTTGTGTTAGCACAAACAAGGAGACGACATAAGATTGAATAAACAGACAAGTGCAAATGAAAAGATTAAATTTGCTTGCTGGAACACACGTATATTCAGTGGCTTGATTTTTCTTTGCGTTCTTCCTTAACAGAAGTAGAGCCCATCAAATTTGTCTAAGAGATAATTTGAATGAAATAATGTATGTAATGTTATCGTGAAATATTTTTGCCTTATTTCCCTCCCTTCCCGCAGCAGGATTTATTCTGATGCTGCTGTTCTGAACGCTGGCAGATGTCTGGGGCCTTGCAGTCAGCCTCCTAATGGAAGATAAACCAGTGACATCAAGGCCGGGTATCATTTAAGTGTAACTTGTTCTGTTTATGCAGGATCTCAGCTCAAGACTTGAAACAGAAATTACCAGATTGCCTCTGGGCGATGCCTTCCTTCAATAACAAGCCCAACGGCAGTGGGCAGCTCTCAAAGAGCAGCTCTGCCTCAAGAATTGCATTTAATCACAACCCTGGATAGAGAGCAATTTCTCCTGCTGCTCTCATGCTCCCTCTCCAAAAGACTTGTCACTACAGCCAGACTTGCATAACCAAAGCTCCCAGCAGCACAGCACGTCTCCCCAAGACTGAACATATGCTCGTAGGCTGAGGAAAAAAACCTACTGGAAGACTGCGAGTAACAGGACCATCTGTTGACACCCACCTACCACTTACAGAGGCAGCACCTACAGGTCCAGTCGGAGGCTTTGTTGTGCTAGACTTGCTGCAAACATAAACATGAAAACATGACAGTTAAGCTCTCTAAACATTCACACCCAAGGCAGAAGCACCAGCAGTTACTCACCAAGGACCAGCAGAATAAGGGCACTTTGACATGGTTTGCGTGGAGCAGCTCTTCAGATGTACTTCTCAATGAGGGATTTTTTGTTTCTAAATAGCTAATGTACAACACTCACGTTAAAATCTCAGATTTGTATGAAATAGTAATTTCCCTCATTTATTATGTGCTTGTCTAAAGAGGGGGGTATATTTATAGCCAAGATTACCAGGCAGTAGCTGAGCTGAAACCTTGGCAGGCATCCACTGAAGATGACAGTGATCCACTGAGCTACAATAACAAGGACAGGGCACAGCGAAAAGTGACCACAGAGGCAGAAATATAGTTGGGGAACAAAGCTACTGGACTTTGCTAATCTGATTATATCAAACAGCATGTTATAATTTTCTCTATTAAAAACTTTAAAAAACTATTTCTTCATGACATGACAATTCTAGTCAAATAATTCTAGATCAAGTCCAGAATGGAAAATCCAAAAGAATTTCATTTTCCTATAACTTTATGAATTGGATTTCAGATTTCAAATGCAATTATGTTTAGAATCCTAAAATAACCTATAGACAAATTGTGGTCCATGAAAAGTGACCAGTGAATATATTTATGGCTTTGTCTGCTGCATTTCCACATGCATTGAGCATTGTTTAACATCCTGTAGGATTATAGGACTAGTAGAGAAAGAGGACTGCATTAAAAGGTGTAGCAGCATGCTAACCTATACAGGCTTAAAAACACTGCAAATAGATATGTGAGAAAAATTATCTTCCCAGTCATTCCACTGATAATTAGAACTGTGCAGTAAAAACAGTAATGCCACACATACAGTCAAGAAAACCTCAAATCTGATTTTATAATTTCATTCTTGTTCATTTTCACTGCCATAAACTCTTGGTATTAGCTGGAATGTTATATGAGCCTCCAGAGTTATCAGTCATCCCGTACTTCAGTGGAGATAGACTAGAATCATGTCCAGAATTTCTCCTGAGTAAGGGAACCCAAGGTTTGCAGTTTATTGTAGACACATCTGTATTAAAATTTCCTTCATGGATAAAAATCCAACGTGTATAGACAAACCAGGTTAAACTACAACATAATGATTAAATCCCAAGTTATTTTCTCTTTCATTTTCTACAGAATACATTGTCCCCACTATTGTTAAAACCATTAACTGGCATTCCCAGCTGTTTTAGATTCAAAACACTCAGGCATATAAATAAAGCATGATCCAATATCTTTTTATAGATTTTTAAACAAAAAGTGTTTAAGAGGCCTGAAGAAAAACAAAAACCAACCAAACTCAAATTTATATTCAAGATTTGACTCACAGCTATTAAAATCTAAAAGACTAGTGCTAAAATTAGGAATAGAGTTTATTAAAATAATAGCAATATGCTTAAACATTTCACTCAGTTTCTGTTTGAGATTCTTCCAAAGAAAAAAAACTGTAGGTTTTATTGAAGCAACTATATGACAGAAATAAGGGACAGATGGAGAACAAGACTGTGGCAGTGCACTCACAGATGGAGGAGACTATAAATTATATCCTCAAGATATTTTACACCTCCCTGTATTTTGAGTAAACAGTGAAATAAGATACCAAAAGGCCATCAGTGTTGGTGGGAGAAGTGGCAGTTCCTGTTTGCAAAACTGTGCTCGAACCTATACTTGAACCAGTTCATCTCAGACAGTTTCAATTTCTGAAATGCCCTCATTCCTGATTTCCAAGAGACCAGTTTCAGTAAATACTGGGTACAGCGGCTTAACCTAAACCAGTGCCAGCTGAATTAGGGAGAGGTTCCCAGCAGTTCTTTTATCTGATTGCTCTCAGATGTGGGAATATCAACAGTACTGGCAAATAATTGGATATTCTCAAGAGGTTACAAAAAAAAGAACTACTTCTTTAAATTAAGAAATCATGTGATCCCAGATGAGATGATCAAAGTGGTAAATGAGTTACAGTTACAAAAAACCTCAGTACTTGAGTTGCAGCAGTTGTAGATTTTAACGATATTACTGGGAAAGGGTATGAAGAAGTTCTCTCACAAATCATCATGGAGAAAAATAATAGCAAAAGGTGAATGCAGCTCAAATTGGGTTAAGCAGCAATGATTCCTTCCAGACAAAGTTTGTAATATTAACTTATTTTTTCATAAAAGAGAGTATAGTATTTATATAAATATGAATGTTTAATACTCTGTCTAGAACAAAGCATTAGCTTCAAGAAATCATCTTTACTATTCATCCTAGGCATCTCAGCAATCTTCAGATTATATTCTATCTTTGTTTTAAGGAAAAAAATATCTATTTAGCTTTACTAACTAAAAATGTAAAATGCTGTCGCCTTGAACTAAGATTCAGTAGGTCTAATTAAGCAAACAGTTGTAATCTATACAGATTTAATAGAACAGATTTAAAATTAAAGTAATGCTACTCACGTTAATGAAATAAATGTATTATACAAATAAATATTAGAAACTTTGTAGTCCTCTTAATTTCTTCTCCTTTAAAAGAACAGAGCCCTACCACCTGCTCTTATTTTTATTACAGAATAGTACCAGCTGCAACAATACCAGCTTTTATGCCTTACCTGCCTCTAGACAGGCATCATTATTTGCTGCAGTGTCTCTTGGCCAGCTTTCACCTTTACCAGGCTGCATTATTTAGTATTATTTAGTATTTAGTTTAAGCATTTCCCTCCTGTCCTTGATTGCATTGTCCTTTACCCATCAGGGATGAATGTCAGATTTTAAATATTTACAGATGTTTATACCAAGGGTCCAACTGCCACTAAAAGATGAGAGGAAATGAATCCCATCAACTCAGAACCATGTGGGATTACAGTTAGGATCTCATCTTTTAGGCAAAACTCCATTGACTACAAGGCAAGAAGCAGCAAGTAACAGCACCTCAGTGGCTTCCAATGGTTCTGCTGAGAGCCATACATGCCACATGTGTGCTACTTGAAAAGCATGAAGGAGCCTAAAGATGCTTTGTTCCACCTCACAAAATTTCCCAAGACAGTGTTATGCTCTTCTCCCTCCTTCTAAAATCTGACAACATTGGCCTTTGAACAGCCAGTGACTCCTACTCCTGTGAAACATGCCGTGGGAACTTCAGGGGATCGTTCATTAATACAAGATTTTCTGTAGGAGAACATCTCTGGAAGGTAATAATGCTCGTGGACATCGTGATTTTAGTTTGATACCAGATCTGATGAAACCATAGCCCCAATTTTGGCTGTGTCTTCGTGACCAAGAAACGAGGACTAATAGCAGCAGATTTGTAGAGCAAATCCAAAACTACTAAGGTGCCGAGATCCACAGAATACACACTGCAGAGGATGGTATTTTGTAGCTGTGCTGGTTTGGGCTGGGGTAGAGTTAATTTTCTTCACAGCAGCTGGCACAGGGCTGTGGTTTGGATTTGTGCTGAATACAGCAGTGATAATACAGGGATGTTTTCATTATTGCTGAGCAGCATGTCCAAAGCCAAGGCCTTTCCTGCTCTCTGCAGGGCCCTGCTGGGGAGGAGGGTGGGCTGTATGGATGGCTGGGAGGACACACAGCTGGGACAGGTGACCCACAGTGACCCAAGGGATATTCCAGACCATATGACATCATGCTCAGTATATGAAGAGGGGCAAAGAAGGAGAAAGGGGGTGGGACGTTCAGAGTGATGACATTTGTTTTCCCAAATAACCATTACTTGTGATGGTGCCCTGCTTTCCTGGGAATGGCTGAACACCTGCCCACCCACAGGAAGCAGTGAATTAGTTCCTTGTTTCGCTTTGCTTCTGTGCACAGCTTTTCCATTCCCTACTAGACTGTATTTGTCTCAGCCCATGAATTTTCCAACTTTTACTCTTCCACTTCCCTCCCCCAGTCCCACTGGGGTGTAGCTGCCAGCTGGGTTAAGCCACAACAGTTGTTTAGTCCTGTGGACTATCATCCAAAATTGGGAAAGTTTCATGGTCCACTTCATGATGTAGAGCAAAGAATTGTAGTTTGGAATGATCAGGAGATTCATTTCAAAAAGAAAACCAGTCCAAACTAAAACTCTATCCTAGACCTAACCCTTTTGTTCATATTCAGAACAATCTGGGCTTCACAGTCTGTTGCACTCTTAACATTTGCCTCCTGAAGAACTTGCATAAATTAATAAAATTTCAAATTGCCTTTCCTCTTCTAAAAACTTCTTTGTCTAGACATAGGTCCTCAAAATCTGCAATAATAAATAATTTATTTCAATGACTTCACACATGTTTTTTAAATTACATTTGCTTTGGTTTAGCGAATGAAATATAAATATCATGTCAAAAGACACTGCATCTCTTAGTGTAATTGAGTAATGGCAGTGAATTTTTGGTTCATGTGTTGAGGAGCAGAATAAAGTTGTCCAAAATTGACAGAGTTGTTCACGAGATGAAATGGCAATCTGATACCATGTCATTTTAATTTATTTATGCTGCAGAGTTACATAGAATCACCTTCAGTCAAGATTAGAGATAAAATAAGCATTAAACAAATTACTACAGTGACACTACCACTCTGACAGCTGTTATAGTATCAAGTTTTTATAAATGAGATTGATAACTATCACTGATATTAGTACAATAGATCCATTTTATAGGAAAGATCAATCTTGCAAACTGAAAAAAAGTACCAATGTGAGGGAAAGGTGAAGGAAAGGGCACAGAACACAGGAGAGACTTGTTACTTCTCATTACATACTGAGCAACCTATAAACATAAATATAAACAGCTGGATAACTATGATACTGTTTCTGCCTTAAATTCCAGCCTCAAGGAAAGTTGACTCATTTCTAAGCCTCCTTTCAGTATCATTTGTTCCACATTGTCTCCTCTCATAGAATCATAGAATAGATTGGGTTGGAAAAGACCTCCAAGATCATCAAGTCCAACCCCTGATCCACTCCAATTACTATATCATGGCACTAAGGGCCACATCCAATCTCTGCTTAAAAACCTCCAGGGATGGTGAATCCACCACCTCTCTGGGTAGGCTGTTCCAATGCCTGATTACCCTCTCTGTAAAGAATTTCTTCCTAACATCTAACCTAAACCTCCCCTGGCAGAGCTTGAGCCCATGTCCCCTTGTCCTATTGTTGGTTGCCTGGGAGAAGAGACCAACCCCCACCTGGCTATAACCTCCCTTCAGGTAGTTGA
>NW_020956347.1:2451-20857 GCF_003031625.1 Empidonax traillii | reverse complement strand
CTGGCTATAACCTCCCTTCAGGTAGTTGAAGAGAGTGATGAGGTCGCCTCTAAGCCTTCTCTTCTCCAGACTAAACAACCCTAGTTCCCTCAGCCTCTCCTCACAGGACTTGTGCTCGAGTCCCTTCACCAGCCTCGTTGCTCTTCTCTGGACCCGCTCCAGCACCTCAATATCCTTCCTGAACTGAGGGGCCCAGAGCTGAACACAATACTCAAGGTGTGGCCTCACCAATGCAGAGTACAGGGGAAGGATCACTTCCCTGCTCCTGCTGGCCACACTGCTCTTGATGCAGGCCAGGATGCCATTGGCCTTCTTGGCCACCTGGGCACACTGCTGGCTCATGTTCAGCCTCCTGTCGATCAGCACCCCCAGGTCCCTTTCTGCCTGGCTGCTCTCCAGCCACTCTGTGCCCAGCTTGTAGCGCTGCAGGGAGTTGTTGTGGCCAAAGTGCAGGACCTGGCACTTGGCCTTGTTGAACTTCATCCCATTGGAGTCAGCCCATCTCTCCAGTCTATCCAGATCCCTCTGCAGAGCCCTCCTGCCTTCCGGCAGGTCGACACTCCCTCCCAACTTGGTGTCATCTGCAAATTTGCTGATGATGGACTCAATCCCCTCATCTAAATCATCGATGAAGATGTTAAACAGGACTGGGCCCAGCACTGATCCCTGGGGAACACCACTGGTAACCGGCCGCTAGCTGGATGCAGCCCCGTTCACCAGCACTCTCTGGGCCCGGCCCTCCAGCCAGTTCCTGACCCAGCACAGAGTGCCCTGTCCAAGCCATGGGCTGCAGCTTTTCCAGGAGTATATTGTGGGAGACAGTGTCAAAGGCTTTGCTGAAGTCCAGACAGACACATCCACAGCCTTCCTCTTATCCACCAGGCAGGTTACCTGATCATAAAAGGAGATCAGGTTGGTCAGACAGGACCTGCCCCTCCTAAACCTGTGTTGGCTGGGTCTGATCCCTTGTCCATCCTGTAGGTTCTGTGTGATTGCACTCAGGATGATCTGCTCCATAACCTTGCCAGGCACTAAGGTCAGGCTGACAGGCCTGTAGTTTCCCAGCTCCTCCTTGCAGCCCTTTTTGTGGATCAGCGTGACATTTGCCAACTTCCAATCGCCTGGGACCTCCCCCATGAGCCAGGACTGTTGGAAGATGATGGAGAGTGGCTTGGCAAACTCTTCTGCTAGCTCCCTCATTACCCTAGGATGGATCCCGTCTGGTCCCATAGACTTGTGAGGATCCAGATGATTCAGTAAGTCACCAACTATTTCCTCCTGGAATACAAGGGGGTTTTGGTTTCCTATCTCTGTCTACCAGCTCCAGAGGCCAGTTGCCTTGAGGGCCACCTGTCTTACTGGTAAAAACTGAGGCAAAGTAGGTGTTCATAGGCATTCTCTCTGCAATAATCTGTTTTGATCATCCAGGGCAACAGGTTTTGCCTACAATTGCAAATTATGTCACTATAATGCAATTAATTTTAATTATTTCTTATCAAAAAGATATAATCACAGGAGACAGACAGATACTCACTGCTTTAATCATCAATATAAATGGTAAGAATTAAGCTTTCAATTCATCCCTTATAACAATATTTGTCTTAAAAGTCTTTAAAAATCAACTCTTATTTTTAAATAAAATCCTATTTATTTACATTATGAAAGCAGTAACTAATTTTTGGTAACAATAAACAGACTTACGCCACGTATAATTTGGGCCCAATGGATTGTTGAAAGTAGCTAATAATAATTCACAAGTATTCATGAACCAAGTCCAAAACTGAAATATTGATCAACTATTCTGCTGAAACCTACACATAGTTATTCTCACAGCTAAACAGGCTATTTTTCTGTTAATCTCTATATTTATATTTATAGAGGCTCTGTGGGTTTAAAACATTCTGTAATCACATTTTCTGCAACAGAATTTGACTGCTTAGCCCTAGACATCATAATTAGTCACCAGCTATTATTTTTGCAAATGGAAAATTATATGTCTTTTGTTAAAGCCTCACACCAGAGAGGGAACCAGCTTCTGGAAAAGATAAATGTAGTAAACGTAATATTAAAATTTATTAGCAATTAGAAAATGAAAGCAATGGACCATTCAAGATTAGAGGTACTCTGGCTTCTCCAGCTGAAGTCCTGGAGCTTAAATACAGGTAATAAACAATAGAAGCAAAAACATGCCCATTGACTTTTCACCTTATACTCTTGTTTGTATTACTGTGAAATAATCAAATCCTGGTCTCTGAGCAGTCATGTTTCTATGTGACAAGTGAAGAGCTTATTCCCATCCTCAGCTTATTCATCCTGTATCAACAGCAGCTGCCTCCCACGTCTGAACTCAGTGCAGGAGCATTTGCAAGCACCTGCAAGTTAAAACTGACAACATCACATATACCTAATTGTTTAAGGGAACCAAATGTATTTCCCATGTTGCTCCATGTCAAATGAATCTCAAAACTACCTCACCTAATGTACCTTGTCACACTGAGAACTGATCTTGCATCTTTCCAGGTCACACATCCAACTATTTGCGCCTTATAAACTTAGTACTCTGAATGATTTATCAGGAAGAGGAGGGAAGATAGATGATGTTTTGTCAGACTAAAATAGGATTTCAGAAAGCAGCAGCTCTTAAGCATTTTTCCATCTCTTTTATTGACCCACAGTAAGTGAACTTCAAGACTTTAATGTAAAACATCCAAATTAAATAAGTTATTCTGATTTCTGCACACTTTGGGTTCCCTAACAGAAAAGTCGAGACAAAATGGCCATCTTCTAAAAAGTAACTTTTTAGGTCACATATTGTTGGTAGAAAAACTATTTAGTATGGTACCATTCTCCCCCAGTGTGCGGTGGTTAACTGCAGATCAAATATGTTCACTTTGCATCAGGAGTTAGGTACAATATTCATCTTATAATGCCACTCCATTGATAGAACAATTTCTGTTACACTGAAAATTCCAATACTGCAATTAATGAACCTAACTACAATGTTTGAAGTAAATAAGCCCTTTTAATGTGATAGAAAGGGAAGCATTTATGTGTGAATGAGGTACAATAAAGCAACCTCCATGCAGTTACTTCAGCCTCAGAAGTACAACGTAAGACCTCCAAATTAAATACGTTTAGTTCAGTGGATTAACTTCACACCAACGACACCTGAGTACTCCCAGAGGACTACAGTGCCCTCATAGTCTGGTGCCAAGAATAAATAGGTATAGCACAGGACAGGAAGACAGAGTCATCTAGTTCAAAGGATTTATGAAACCATCTCTCCACCTTCTACTTGAATTCTGGGATTTATTTAAGTAGCACTGTGGTGCACCAGTTGCTCTTGGGTGCATGTAGGGAAGGAAAATGAGTAGATCAGTTCAGGGGCAGACACTCTATAGGTTTAAGTGGCTCAGCTGCTCCCAGGATAATTCTCCCACAAACAGATGAGAACTCCAAGGGTTAACCAAGTTTTCAAGCCCCCTAAATCATAGAGTTCATAATCTCCTGTGGGGGCTACAATGACTGATATTATAAAACCACTACCATATGCTTCTGATTCAGGATGTAAAACACTCCAGGGCACATCTGAAAGCAGATGGATCTCTGCACAGATCATCTAAATCTATGGCACCCTGGGGACACTGCGAGGATGGCACTACAGCACAAGACACTGTCTCCTTGAATGGGGCAAAAGAACAGGAGACATGAAAAAGTACCATCCACGGCACATAAGGCTAAATTTAAATAACATTCATGATACAAGTAGGAAAGTGTTCACTTTATACATATGATAACCTCTCAGGTGAGAGTTCCCTTATCTGGATTTCAGATCTGGGCTTATGATATAATGAAGTCACCAGATTACTACTCAATGGTGGTCCAAAAAAAAAAAAAAAAACCAAACTGAATTTTAGGCAGTATTAAGACAGACACAAAGACCAAAACACCATTATGCAGTTCATAGTGTGGACTCTAAACTTAAACACCATTAGCCTCCTTGCTCTCAAAAAGAATAAAATAGAACAACAGACAGTACAAAGTGGGCTGACAAGGATGAGTAAAGCTCATAAATAGTTTTGTATTAGACTCAAAGTCTCCGCAGTCAAGATCAAGGGAGAATTTTGATAGAAGTCAATAAAAATCAAGAGTGGCGTGGAAAATAAAGCATATCAAATGACATGGGCAGATGGCAGGTTACAAACAAACAAAATATCTGATCCTTCAAAATGTTAGGGAATTACATCAAGGATTTTAAAAATGTGTATATGCTTTCTTCATTTACAGGAATTCCTTTTTCAGCATCTTGAGTAAATCTCAGAGAAAACCAAATCAAGTAAAGCATGAGTGAGTTCAACAGGGAATCATAAATCAGTAAAATGAGGATTCCTTTAAAAATGGGTCAGGATACATTGCAATATTAATCCTTCTCTAAGTACAGGTTGCTTTATCTATATTCCACTTTCTCATATTGCAAATGCTTTTAAGCACCATATTAGTGTCTAAGCAGTTCAAACAGCACGGAACTCTTGTCCAGCAATGGAAGGTTTTCTCATCTTTTCCTAAACAATGAGAAAGGAGATATATATACACACTACACAGGGAGTTACCGATGAAGCAGAATAAATAGGTCACACAGTGTTTTTAAAAGTCTGTTACTGTGAAAATACATGCCCACTAATGGGATGTAAAACCAGGTTCTCAGTAAGTAGGTCATGCAGCATTTTTATAGACTATTAGAACATACACACGCATACTAATGGCATACAAAACTGGATTCTGTAAAAGTAAGAAGATTAGAGAGACCAAAAAAATCCTGTGACATGGATGGGTCCGAGGAGGTTGCTCTGTTAGACAGCTGTATATATTTGTCAGGGATAATCTGTTTCCTGAAATATTTCCGTCCTTTCTTACGAAGTTGTTTAGAAGAACCTCTAGGGGAATTGTGCTTTTCTGTTAGCTCAGAGCAATAAAAACACAGCTCACTTCTAAAACTGGAAGTTAGAGAGTAATTCTGCCTCTTGAGAGCACATATTTAAGTAGTCCAAAGTTTGAGAAAAGGAAAATAGAAGATGACAGAAACGAAACTAAGCATAAAGCTATATTTAAACCTATCATTCATTCTCCTATAATTTTGTTGACAGACTAAGCTTATAAAATAAAAAACACGTTGAATTGGTATAATGTACATCTACAATAAAACCACAGTAGTATAATATAAAGGAAGTGAAACGATGTGACTAAAATGTAAACAACTATCTTCTGTACTTTCAAGAAAAGAAAATATTTATACTTAATGCTCAATTTCTATATTCAAATACATTTGAAACCTACCAGACAATTATTTCTACTTTTAAGAGTCATTTTTCACAACAAAATCAAGAGATGTTAAAGCAAAAGATCTCTGATCAGTGAAAACACAACTTCACTTTAAGCAGCACATTTTACATCTCAAAAGTGAAAATCTATTGATCTGACAAGCTGCAACTTCACATAGTAGATAATGGCCGCACTGTGTTCTACCTACCCAAGAACCCAAACATATTCACAGTTTAAGTGCAGATGCAGTATTCGAGTATTTTGACCTTGCAAAAGTTATTTTTTTGCTTTTTGAAAATAGCCTGCCCTGACTGAAAGAATTAGTACATCACATCCTTCATCCCAGGAGGCTTGTTGAGGCTCCCCAGCTCTCCCTAATTTGAGAAGCACAAACTCCTTTAGAATGACATCACATTACAACCTGCCATTCATGTGGTGTTAACGCCTGTGAGATAACACATCCATATTTTGTCAGTCACTTGACAGCCTCTCTACCGGTTTGCATGGTATGCATTCGTAAATACACTCTGCACAGACTTGAGCATGTCTGCCCTGAGACAGCTAAAGCAGAACTTTTAATGCACTCAGAGGTGAATGCAAATGGATTTTTTGGAGTTTACTCTTAACGAATCAAAAAAGCAACCAAATCAGAGCAGCTAAATTTCCCCGTCATTGTTGCTTTGGAGGTTGCTTGGCTTTTTTCAGATTATTTTTCAGATTATCCTCTCACCCTGACGTTCTTGCATTATCACCAAAAAAATTAACTTAAAATTAAATCAGCTAAAAGGTACAGTGTGATAATTCTAATCATAAACATAGAGGGCTGATATGCTACCAACAGACCATAACAACCTTCATTCATTCAGTATCTTTTCACTTCTTCCCTTGGCTGATGGAAACCGGAGCTAGGATGCAGCACAAAACAGGCGTGAACCTAAAGAAACCCAATTAAGTCCCTCACTTAAAGAATCCAGATGAAACGGACTGAGAAGGTAGAAGCTAAATCTTATTTCTTTCAGGGAGAGAAAGTTGGAAAGTGGTGATATTTCCAATTAAATTAATACTGACTGTTTACTGATAAACAGAACCATTAGAGTGAAAAGTGGCAGCTTTAGTTTCCCATCAAAGCTAATAAATTAGCACACTACCTGAAAATTAGGCTGGCAGTTACATTTTTCTACTGTTGGCTGCTACAGCTTACAAAATTACACCTCATCTTGTTTGGGTTAGAATGCCACATTTTTAAATATTTCCAAGAAATTTCAAGATAATAACAGATTCAATGAACAGGTGCCAAAACAAATGGCTACATTTGGTAACAGAATAATATTTTGTGAGTGCTTGCTCCAGACTAAGTGCAATAGCTAGGCATTATGATGAACTGAGGATTTATTAATGTCTTTGCCAAATTTATTTCTAGATCAAAACTTCAACTAAAAAAAATTACTCTGATGAGTCTGGTGAGACTTCTGTTCCTGCTGTCCCTCAGTTCACAAGGACTTAAGGTATTTTGTGTCATAAGCTAGGGTATGGGCTGGAAAATGTAGCTCTCTAAATAAATAATTCCATCAGTAAACTACTGAGTCTCAAAAAAATTCCCTCAATAGATTTAATTTGTACAGAAGCACAAAACTTTTGGTGGGTCTGGGATTCATTTTGTTTCCTAACCCCCTCTCTCACTGAGATCAAGGGGCTCAACTCCCACCAGGTTAATTCAGTGGAGGATGAACCCAGCCACAGTTCCTTTATCTCCTACAACTCTTCCTCTCTAGCAGGAAATTAGAAGTGAGGAAATTTTCTCTGGCTTACCAGAGTACAGGTCCAGGCTGGACAGCTGCCTCTTCCCCTCTGCTGCCCATCATCTTCCTACAGGCAGTTCCTCCTCTACCCTGTTTTTCCCCTTCTCTCAGGGCATGTCCCAGTTGTGCTGGACACATCCCTGTTTTATGGGACACCCCAAGCCAGACTGAGTTTGGTGCTGGGCCTGCTGACACCTTCTCCTACACCAGGTTCCTAATAAGATAGGAAGGTTTCACATTTTAAGTAGAGAAGTCTCAGAAGGGCTGGGGACAGCACTCAGAAGTTTTATGGACAGCCAGCCAAGGAACTGACTGCCAGCCCTGATAATCTAGCTGGCACCACAATCACTCTCCACCAGCACCTGCTGGATCCAGAGATCCAGGATCTTCTCTGGCAGGTGCTGCCCCACTCAGGGGGTGCTCCCCTCAGCCCTACATGACTTTCACTTGTCACCCCTCAGCAGGGCACCTCTTATCCCACTGCCCTTCCTCAGGACCCCCCTCATCCCAGCAGGGCCACCCTTCAGCCTCTGACTGACACCCCAGGGCTCCCCCCAGTGCCCTCCCAGCCCTGCAGGCACAGGTGTTGCCCATTTTTACCTCCTTTTATCCCAGCTGTGAACAGCAATCAGCCCATCCACCCTCTCCCTGTCTGAGCTGCACATACTTATCATAACAATGTCCACAGCTGAAAGAAGAGAATCCAGATATGCCTTCTTTGGTCTATCTGTATTCTTGGGTGGGAAATCAGGAGTTTGGAGGTTTTTTTATTTTATTTTACATTCAGAATTTTAGCAAGCTTGATAATACTCTTCATGGCTTTGCTGTGATGCACTTACACCGTAAGAAAACCACAGGCAATAATCACTTGTATTTCTCTAACCTAAAGGAATAGATCTTGTTTCCAATATAAACCATGTCTCCTTGTTCTGATTCATACCTTCTCCCTTGACACATGAAAACCAGATTATCTAATTAGCAACATCAACTGGGGAGGTTGATTTTTTTTTTTAAGTCTGAAAACAAGACAAGAAAACATAATGTAATTGTAAAAGTTCAGTCTGTGAAGACAAGTAGAAAACACTGAAAACTCTTAGATAACAGAGAGAGATTTGTATGAAGAATATATATGTACATTATCAAATAAAACTCATTTTGCAATGTAACTTGAAAGATTATATTCTGTGTAAAGCATTCTAGAATTAAAATGCATAGCTTTTAAAAGCAAAAATTTTTGGCACATAGGAAATTTAAAGCAAATTTTGAAAACCGTATGGACCATCCAGGTACCTAATGATCATTACCCTAAGTAAGTAACTGCCTGTCATTTTTTTTTTTTCACCAGCAAATAACCTTTTAATCAAAGGCCCAGCAATGTTCAGGGAGCAATAGAGCAAGAAAATTCACAGACTACATCCAAAATGCAACTTGCATTGCCAGAATTTACAGACCTGCACCCAGGTATAAGTTCATTTTCAGCTGTTCTCACCACCCCTGGGGAAGAACCATAACATGCCACTTGTTAAAATAAGACAAATGCATTCCGTTCTGCACCTGCATGTTTAGGAGTTGGTTTCACTTCTTGTCAGCTTATGACCCTTACAATTTTCCCTGCAGGTTTGATTTCAATAGAACTCCCAAAGTAAACCACTTCATAAGGGTTCTTGACTTTCAACAACTATAAAAAAAAAATAACTCCTAGTGCTGGCAGAAACAGAATATTTTCATTTAAAATGACCTTCTCATTTCTGAGGCCTTCAGCCTGAGCAGCTTGCCTTAGGAATCAAAGGATACAAATGTCCACTCAAATCTCTCTCTTTATTTTGTACTTCGGGTTTGGTCTGACACAAAGTTTTTGACACACCAGGAAACACAAATTCACATATTATTTCTAGCTCTGAAGAACCCAGAAACAACAAGAAAAAAAAAAGAAAATTCAAAATTCACAGTTAGCCATGTGCATGGGATACTTGTACACAACAACTAAGGCAATATGTGCACAGCAAGTTAAGTAATGTTAAAATTGCAGCTGTTGATCACAAATAAAATTAAGGTGGTCTAAAACCACCACCAAACATTTTGCAGGGTATTCTCTTGTAACTTGTGGTTTCCCATTCCCTCTGCAGAATTACCTTTCAGTGTGAATGGTGGAATGAAAGAAGATTAAGTGTTCCAGAGCCTGGATGTACAAATTCTTTTTCACAGTGGAGGATGAGAGAAAATTTTTCTAAGAAATTATTTCTATTGAAACCCCACTAGGTGACCTTCAGGGAGTCATCTTACCCATATCTTATGAGTTTTCCTGCACATCTGGACAAATTAGAGCAGATCATTATAAAGGGCTTTGTTTTTCTTTCTGAATTGTAGGGTTTCTTTCCTACACATGCACTGCCTGAAGGTGACCCTGAGGCTCACTGACAACAGATGAGCAGCCCTTAATTCTCATGGGGGCATTTTAGAAACACAGCAGAAACACAGCATGGGTGGAAAACCTCTGTCAGACTCTGTAAGCAACTACAGCGATTTCTCAGAGGAATAAAACAACTGTGCTTGTCACAGCACCCTTAAAAAACAAGTACAATTCTTGTAGATGCACTGCATTACTCTGCATTTCCCCATTTCATAGGCCATCTCAATGGAAGGAGTTAAATTTCTACTGTGTTAACTTCTGATCAGGTTCTCTCAGTATCAAGTGGCATTTTCAAGACCTCACTGGGACTTAGACTCTACCTCAAAGGTTGTTTCATTCAAGACATTTTCAGTTTAGTTTTATTTTGCTTTTTTTTCTGTCCTGGAAAAAAAAAAATCTTTTTGGGGGCAAATGCCATTATTTAAGCATATATAACCTTGCTAAGAGTAAGATACAAAAGTAAACCCAAAGCAAAGTTTAGGTCTGAAAGAAGAACAAAAGATCACACTATACAATTGGAAAGAGAAAAAGCAGCCATTCTCATCTCATACATTTTTTTCCAAATTTGAATTCACTGGATAAATACAAACCAAATTTACAGGTAGTACCATACTAGTTTTTGGGTGATGTCAGAATAGGGGAGTAGGGGGGTGAAAAACAAACTGAGTTTTCTTTTGAAGAAAGGAGTTGAGGTATTTGTTTTATTTTTTTATTGAATACCACATGAGGAACACAAAGTCAATTTGCAGGAAATACTCAGTTGGTCTGCTAATCTAAAATAATGATCTTGAGTTTTTGCAAAAGCTGAATTCCAGAAAGAACTCCCTGTATCAGCACAATTACTCATTTCAACAATAAATCCCTGAAGTTCTTAGCCAAGAACAATTACAGTGCTCTTAAATTCAGAGTAAGTGGTTATAAGAATGAGAAATTATGCAAAGGCCAAAGGTACTCTTATTAGAAAAATCTCACTGACCTCACTAACTCAATTAGCAAGAAATAGTCTCCTGTTCATGTAATTTTAAACAAAGAAGTATTCTACTCTGGTGCCCACCCACCTGGCTCCTCAGCAGGAAAACACCTCCCAGAAAGAGCCCAGTTCACAACAGCCACTCTGACATGGGAAAATTCCACATCCATTTTGTGAAATGGGAAGAGAACAAGTTTGGAACGTGACAACTGAAACTCACTGTAAGTGTGAATTCAGGGCACAACAACATGGTACAAACAGAGCAGATTTCATGCTACGTGCAGCATCCAGGGAACATTTGCATTTTACGCACAACACTGAGAAACGAATGAAACAGATACAGACTGACTGCAAAGGAAAACAGTCACGATGGGAGTCCTAATGCAGAACTGCACCGCTTTCACTCAAATGAAGAACTGTTTTCATGCTGACTCGCCTATAATGAGAAAGAATTATATAGAGAGAATTAGGAGGAATAATTGCTCTACTCTTCCGGTTCCTTCTAGTTGAAATGTTTACGAGTATATGTGATTAATGGCAATCTGTCACCATCACTGCATCTCAAAAGGAAAGGCTAAAGTACAGCATTTCTGCAGCATGTATTATACAGTCAGGAGAAAACAGATAATCTAAAGCTGGCCCTCACACCTTACAGAGCCAGAAGCTGCCAAATACTAGAGCAGCTCTCAGAGAGGTCCCAGAAGAAAAGCTGGCTGGCCAAGTGGAATATATTAGACCAAAGCAAAACACTTTCAGCAAAATGTTTCTAAACAAGAGCTCATCTCGTTGGTTTCCTTATCAACAATCGTGAGGGAGGAAGGCAGCAGGAAAACTGTTCTCTGCAATGGACAGCAAGGACAGACAAGTCTCAACGTTGACCAGATTGTGCTTACAGGTGTTTCAGTGGATATGTCAAAATCACTTAACAGAATAATGAAAATGTAGAAGATCTCAAACATTCCCAAAAAAATTTCCAGCAGCCCTTTTTACCGTGTTTTTCTCTCCAATGTGCACGTGGGGAACACCAGGACACAGTCTTTTCCCCTGCCTTATTCACAAGTGTCCCAGATTATCTGTTTTTCAGTAAAGTGGAAATTTAAGCTGCACTCTGAAAGCACAAGCTCCATTTTAATATGGTTACTATGAAATGGAAAAGAGTAAAAATTTTCAGTATTCCCTCATCTGTTGAGATTTCATTAGTAATAATTAAACCCCAAACCATTTAAATATGAATGTCAAGGAAGTGGGATGTGCCAAGTGGAGCTTTCACTGTTAGGCTTTAAGATCTGTTAAAAAATTAATTTTTTTGTTCCTGAATAGATTTAACAGATGGGACTCTCCACAGATTTTCCTATGGCAGCACAAGGAAAACACTGAAACAGTTTATAGTGCTTCATATGATAAACTACTGATGCAAAGGTTGATGCTGCTTTTCCATAGACTCAATGAAAGTCTTCAAGAATGTGTATCCAAGACTTCTTTCGTTTTCACCAATTATCAGCAAAAAAAGCTGTACCAGTTGTAAGGTTTATGTTTTCTAAGGTTTATTACTGCCTGGAAATGCCTTTACATAGCTTTGAAATTGTTTTTCTCCATGTAGCCTGTTACTGTGCTACAGAGACTGGTAACGGCACACTCAGACACTTGTGATCTGTTATAATTGTTAGTGGTGTGCAGAACTATCCATCCTGTTCTAACAACCTCATTCTGGCAACAGAACCCTCCTCCACCTGGATGTCTGATATGACTTTTCTTCCTGAGAAGCACTCAAATTTTAGCAACAAAATGATAAAACAAAAGCTACAGTGTGTCCATGTCTGAATCCAGGGAGAAAGTTTATATGTTAGCTAAGTAGGAAGATTGTACTGGGAAAAAGGGGTGGACAGTGATGCATTCCTCAACCAATCAGAAGAACAACTTCAAGTGAGTTATTAAATGTCTTTAAAGTAATTTAAAGCCAGTTAACCCTCAGTACAACGGGGAAAAAAAAAAAAATCAATGCTTTGGTGTAAGCATTTCCACAGCTCAGTACACTTGATATATGTCACTTATATATCGGAGAAAGAGGCATAATAAGCACACACACACAAAGCATAAATGACATTAAAGCTTGCTAAAGAACTGCTGAGAGAACAGCTCACTCTAGATCAGGTTCTCCCTAAGCTGCAAGGTACAGTCTCCTTTTAACCCTTTTTAACTCATCTCCTTCCCTCAGGTTTTACTTAACACAGTCCTTCAGCTGTGCTAACACCGTGCTGAGGTTCTGCTGGGATGCACTTGGAAACTCAGGGTACATCCAGTTTTCAGTAACAAGCACCAGCAGGAACCGAGTACATACTTAGCTATCCCACCTGCTGCTTTCTCTGTCAGACTCCTCTATCCTTGGATGTTGGATCCTGCTCCTTGTTTCTTATATACCTCCACTTTCTGTCTCACTTTTTAGCTTTACATTTTATTTCCAATTTGTCTCCACCTTTCTTGTGGAAAGGATGCTTTCACTTAACAAGATTCTGCCGTAGTTGGTATTTTGATTTATTGTTTTAGGAGCCAGTGAATTAATTCATCCTCAGGAATGCTCAAAGATTACTGCATCTTGTTATAAATTTGGATACTGCATTTTACTTCTCTCCCACTTCATTTTCAGGTAAAAATCTTAACACACTTGCAATGCTGTTCCTTGCTAGAAGAAATATTGCCACTTCTTAAAAAAACATTGATAAAGGAAACATTTCCACTTCTTAATAAACAACAATAAAAACCCAAACAAAATACCTACACAAAACCACAAGAAGAGTGAAAGATGAAGACACAAAGGTATCCAACAGCCATACTATCAAAAGATCCAAGTGTATTTCCAGAAGGTAACCAGGCAGCACAGAAAACATCATTAGGTAGAAAGTACTGCATTTAATCAGATCCTGCCAACTTGAACATTTAGCTCTGAAGTATCCCAAAACATTTGCTTTAGGCAAATTGATCTGAACTTCTATTTTCTTGTTAGCATGAACCTCTGTAAATAGTGAGACACTAAGACTTTCTGCAGAAGGAGTTATTGGACACTTTAGCTTTCACTGAATCAGAGAATTTATGCTTTTACTGTTTACTGGGGGAAATAAACTTCCTTTATTGCCTCCTAGTTCTATCCCTTTGCCTGTTATCTTGTGTATCCCTTCTGAACAGAAATTCTAAACCAATTTTATCCCTCAGATTTCTTCTATTCCGTTGCATTCACCCTTACCTATACACTTTTCCCCTCATTTTCTGTGATTTCTATTTGATCTTCAAGTAAGTGAAGAACTCCTGATACAGCCATTATGGCCTGTTCCTACCATTTCTATTTCACCTCCACACTGTACAACATGTACAAAAGCAAAATATATCTCCCTCAGGAGCTGCAAGCTTTTATTCCTTAGCTTATCTTCCCAAGAAATCCTACATATCAATTCCCTGAATTTGTGGAAATCTGTTTCTCTGAAATGTGTTATTCTGTTCCTCCAATATATTATTTTCCTTTAAAAGGTGGGTTCTACCTTATGATTTTTTAAATCCTGTGCTTTTAACTCAGCTTCTTAGTACCCCACATTAATCAGAAGCCAGTTTAAAAGAGCTGCTCCAATAACATATCACAGCTTCTGAACCAAATTTCCCAGTCCATTTGAGGACCCTTTTTTACTGTTAGTACTCGTATAATCTTACCATAAACTGGTAACAATATTAATATCACAGTTCCAATAACACTATCACTTCAGTTTCTGCAGATATTATATTATAGATAATATTTCATTGTAAATAATAGTTATTAAACAAAATGTAATTATGTATAGTCTAATATACACTGTGTATAATTTTGTTTTGTAATCAGTAATATACTTAAGATACAACTATTTACATATTTTTGTAGAGTAAAGTGAATTCATATCAGTAATTGTTAAAGCCACTGAGAAAACATTATTTAGTGTCTAGCTTGATTAACCCCAAACACAGTGATATCTCCTCTAGTGCAGAGATTACTGTGGCTCAATGACCTCAGAAACAGTATATCCAGAATATCAGAACATAATATACACAGTCAAATGTCTATATCCTCACTCTTTCCTCAGAGAAAGAATTAGTATATGCTTCAATTGCAACATTCTATCAAGACTCTGGGATAAAATAAGAAAACGGAGATGAATAGTTAAAAGTAAGAATTCATGCTGCACAACAAAACCTTTGCACTTTTGGAAATGTTTCAAGTACTGTTCTATATAATCATTTTATTATTTTGATTTAAAACATCACTGTTCCTCTGTAATTTTTTTCTATAGCACTTACTTGCAGACTATAATCAAAACATGCTGTAATAAATAATAAAGTTTGTATTTTACTTCCTTCCAGCCAAGGAATTCTAGGAGATGAATTATTAATACATTGTTTTAGATTCAGAACAACTCTACAGTTTCTCCTTATGCAGCTTCAAATACACCACTAGAGATTAACAGAAATGAGATGGATCTATTCAACTTGGTAGGAGCTCTAATTCCACAAACCATGACGTGAAAAATAAGTCCTTCTTTTTACTCACTACAGATGCAATTCCCCTAAAACCAAATGCACACACGCTGGCTTGATTTCCTTCAGGCAAGAACCCCACCACATTAAGCCATCAACTCTTTATCTGAGAACATTTAAGAAAGAGTTTTTACACGTTTTATGAGAAGCAATGGCCAATAAAGAGCCAGCTGCCCACTGCAGGAGAAGCAAAGACGAGCAGCAGAGGTCAGCAGGGTGTGGAGCAGGGGCAGCCAGTTGGGCAGGCAGCAGATGCCCAGCTCTGGATCTGCCACAGCAAATATTCTGTCCCTTGGCCAGACGGGCAGATGACACGGGAGGGAGCTAAAAGCAAACCAGAGGATACCAGGAACTTGTCAGGCAGCTGCATAAAGCCCGGGGGTGATTAGAAGGTACTCCAATTACTGTACTGAAAAGTCATCCACTGCAGTGATAATGCAGTAGAAGCTTTCCATAATGTTTGTGGTAAAGACATCAGCATAAATTAAAGATAATTCTAAAATTTTGCATTAGTTCTCCTGCTCAGGGAAACCCTTAAAATTTGCTGATTTTGCATAAATATGCATCTATTGCTCTTGTAACTCCTAGAAGTAATAAGAACATCATCCCAAATAATCCAGCTATTTCTGCAAGCAATGACCCTTTTCCTAGTAGGAAAAAAAAATTCCTTTCTCTTTAATAGAAGTAGCATGTAGATCTTTGACATCAGTATTAGCAATACTGCTCCAGACTAATGGTGATTTGCAGCTTACAGCTATTTAACTATTACTCAAAATCTGTCTACTCTGCAGGTAGGAGATTAGTTTCCTCAAAACCACTTTATTTTTCATGACTTCAAACACTGGGGAAAGGGGTGGGAAATCAAGGTACAAAAATCCAGAGTTTTTTCAAATATAGCAAAAAATGACATTACCCATCAACCTGACATCTAGTGAACATTCATTCCCTTATGTTAAAATTTTCCTCTTGAACACAACATTAGCCAGAAGTTTCTCCGCTCTCACAACGCTGAATTAGGCTGGCAGTGCATTATGAATATCTGTCTAGAAAAACTTCCCCTCTTCTTCTGTTTCCATTATTCTAAAATGAAACAATAAAACCTGTGATTTATTTATCTTTTCACTATTTAATGGTACTATGAATTATTTCCTAGTAACTAATTGCAGTTTATGAACCATTTGAGAACAGATCACTATTTGTGCTTCTGATTTGCTGCTTAGTCATATCAATGGCAATTTGTATTCTCCAGCTGAGTAACACTGGCTTAAAGATAAGAAAAGAATTCTAGAGAAAAATGTATAGGAAATATTTTTTGAACATTTAAAAATCACTTCATTCCTCCTCATATGCCTAGCTATGCATGGTTATCTAATATATAAGTACTATTATTTATAATAATAAAGACAAAATTATGTTATTGTCATTAAAGGAATCACAACACAAATATATAGCAAAACACACAGGGTGGAACAGGAAAGGAATGAGTTTTCCCAGTGTGTGGAAGGGTGTGCTCCAAGTACTATAAAACCCCAAACCTTCTGAATTCTCCTGGAGAAAACTTGAAGCTGGTGTTACAGGGGTTGAATTTCCTGTATCTTACTGAAAATTGAAAGATTTTCTCTGCTGTCAGTGAGGAAAGTAGAGGACAGTAGAATCCAGACTCCACAAACAGCAGAGCCCTCTGGACTCCTCTGCTCAGAACCTCAGAACAATCAATTTGCATTCAGATTCAAACCTTCACTCTGCAGAATACACTGAAATCCCTCAGGAGAGCTGTAAAACATTTTTGCAGCAGTTTCTATTATCTGAGAAACCATCCCTCAAATCTTCCTCCAGGAACACATCAGTGAGACAAGTCAAAAATTTATTTCACCCATCTTATTAATATTCTGAGCTGCAAAATATTCTACCCAGCCTCAAAGAAGGTCCTCAAGAAGCTCCTTCCACCTCCCTCTAAGGCCAGGCTGGCTGCTCCCAGTTTGGACCATCTCACTCTTCAGAACCTCCTCTCCAGGCAGGCTCAACTCCACTTAATTATTTTTAAGAGAAACTTTTTGCCATGACAAGCAGAGAAAATAATAATAAAAATCAAATCATCAAATAATGTCCATAAAAACAGCAACAGAAAAAAGATAAGATCAAATGGAGGAAACTCTAAAAAGTATATATTTTCACTTTGTGAGTTTTTAAATTTTTTCACAAATTGAGAATAAACTGTTTTGCCTTCAGAATCTTGCATAATTCAGGCACATATTCCCACAGTGAATTTCTTAGTTAGTAGACAGCCTAAAAAATGTTTTTCAAGGAGAAGATGCACTTCTTAATTTCTAGAGGAATTCTATAGAATTGTTTTGAAGTGCCAATAGTGGTATTTTAAAGAGAAGGTACTTCAAGTATTATCTTCTAGAGAAAATGTCTCTTTATTATCTCCTCCTTTATCATTTAAATATTAGTAAATACTAGATCATCTAAATATTAGTAAATAATGATAGAGAAAAATCACTGAACTAGTTCACATGATGACATCTCAAAAAAAAAAAAAACTATCTAGTAAGGATAATGCAAAAAATCAGTTTTACTTTTGACTCTTCTTTCAACTCCATTCTGGAAGGAAGAGATAGTAAAGGGAGGGGAAAAAAAGCTAAGACAGAACTAAAATGGTTTTTACATCATCCTACAAGTAAAATAAATGAGTACATACACTGAAATAAATGTAAATGTGCAAAGCTGCAGAATTTTGCTCACTATGGTTTGTGATTTTTTGCTCACCAGGGTTTGCTACAACTTTACAAAATGATCATCATGTCCAATGAGATACTAATAACATTTTGGATCAAACCACAAGGTAAAGCAAATCACCAGAAAGTTCTCATCTACAGTACTGTGCTCTGACTCAGCCTCACATCAGCTGTCACACCCACCATGAGAAGCGCCACTGTCCAAGAACTGTAAAATCTCTCCCGACACGAGTTAGAACAATTTGAGAGTTGGCTATTTAAATCTGGCATCTAATGTCTTCTGTCAAAATAATTACAGTCTTTTGGGAAAGGTTTTCCTGCACTGTCTGGATTTCTTTTGTGCAAGGTTGTCCCCTTGTCATTTGGAACCACATCCATAACATTTTAACGGCAAGTGCTGGACCTTCAACTCTGCTGCTGAGCTTTCTCAAATAACTTTGACATTTTTTTATTCTCAAGACTAAGCCTGATGAACAGTTTGAGCTGACAAACCATATCAACCAGCCATATCTGTAATTACCAAGAGGAGCTCAATCTTAACTATTAACTCACTAAAATGTTTCAAATCCAGAAGCTAATTACATGGGTTTCAGGGCTCCAACTATATCTCTGAATAAAA